>NW_005354829.1:315871-331333 GCF_000412655.1 Myotis brandtii | reverse complement strand
TATAGGTATAGGAGGGCAGGGCAGTGGGTGGAGAGCTACTGGAGGGCAGCAGCGAGCTACTGGCTCACGGATTCATGTGCAGGGCTACTAGTATGCATATAAGTTCCTTGGTTGATCTCTTCCTCTCCTTCCCCTTCCCTCTGAGATTCATCAGTCTATTGCATGCTTCTATGTCTCTGGATCTATTTTACTTGTCAGTTTATTTTGTTCATTAGATTCCACATATAAGTGAGATCCACTTTTGATCCCTGGATTAGAGCACTGGGGAGACAAACAACAGGGTGCCTCACATCCTCTCAGAGTGGATGCCACCATGGGCAGGAGGGCCCCAGTATGGGAGGAGAGGAGGAGAGGTACCAAGATGAACAAACTCTGAGGCCTGTGGGAACTTGGCAGGAAAGACATACTAGCTCACTCAACATTTAACACTATTATCGAAGCCCTCATCTCACCAACAGAGAAACTAGAACCTAGAATATGTTGACCACCTATCCATCCATGTAAAAGAAAAACAAAGTTTAAAATTCCCTAGCTCTTGGTTACTACTTTTATCTACCAGAAGAAGTTCCTTACTGTACTATTCAGGTAAATGTCATATGATTTTTAAAAATCAAAAGGGTTTTACCGTTCAACAGCTGTAAAAAAAGCTGGATTAAACAAAGTGGCCAAATTCTTTACATAGAACTCCTCAACCTCCGACATTCTGCTGTGCATTCTAACCACCCAAGAAGGGCCCAGCTGGCGTGGCTCAGTGGTTGAGCATCAAGCTATGAACCAGGAGGTCATGGTTCGATTCCTGGTCAAGGGCACATGCCTGGGTTGAGGGATAGATCCCCAATGTGGGGCGTGCAGGAGGTAGCTGATCAATTATTCTCTCTCATCATTGATGTTTCTCTCTCCCTTCCTCTCTGAAATCAATAAAAATAAATTTAAAAAAATAAATACTCAAGAAGAACCTGTCATATGCAGTTCCCCAAATTTATATGATCGTAGGCCCCTTTGATGGCAGAACACCACCCAGAGCACAGGTAAAGGGAGAATTTCACCCACTAATGCTAGTCCTTGTGTTCTCCAATTAGCTGCAAGATAGCTAATCATGCCAATCAGAAGACCTCTTTTTTATTGGGATCTTAGCTCCAAACCATGTTTAATATTTTCAGGATGAGTTAGAGAAGAAACCACAACAGCCAGCCTTGTACTTCTCGGGCATCAGCTTCTTCTTTCCATCTGTCTATCCCAATACATGCCATTGTATAAGTTATTATTTGTCTAACATTTGTGCTGCTTACAGAACAATCCAAGTTGAGTACCATAGTCTGGAAAATGACCTTGGGCAACAGAGATGAGCAAAATGACAATTTCTCAGTCTTCTGCTGCAGCAATGGAGAAATTGTTATCTCATGCCAAAAACTAATTTCAAAAACGAAAGGGCTATCCAAGTGTATGAAACTGTTTGAGTTCATAGTATTCTTGACTTTCCATGCCCTTATCCAGTGACAGAAGGACTCTGTCGATGCAAATGTAACAGCAACATTTCAACTGTAATTTATAGGTGGGTGGGTGTGGAGGAAGCCACTGCGGAAAACCAATAAAACAAAACAAAAGCTCTTCAGTAGACAGTACATCACTCCTGCCTCATTCCTTAAGCAAAACATTTGTAAATGATAATCATGTCAGATTCCTCACAGAAGATAGCAGTATGTCCAATGTGAATGTATGCATAGTCATTAAGGTTAAGAATAAGAGCAAATCTCATATTTAGCCAATTTTCTTACTTGCCGAAACAGAAAATGAAATAAATAATGTGCCTGACGGAGTTGTGTAAGGAAAGAGATGTACATTCTTTTGGCCTTTTTTTTCTAATTTTTACTTTAACCTGTTTTGCAAGTAGAATTATTCTTTCTCTCAAGTAGCATTTCTTGGAGGCTGCATTTCCATTTGGAGAGTTCTCGTCTGGGGCCTCTGTGACCTGCAATTGCACTGCTTGGATGCTGTGCACTTTAAAATGCTGGTGAGTAAGAAATGGAATAGCATGAAAACAACCAAGCGGCATTAGGCACAGGGTAGTCTGCCCTGTTTTATTTTGATAGAGTCTGTCTTTATGTATGTTCAATTTTTGAATGCCTCCAAACATGTTCACTTCATATATGAAAAGATTGCTACCATCAGGATCTCCTAGTATGATTGTTAGAAGTGGTATCTTTTAATGACGATGGGATATTGGGATTGCTATCCCCATTCCCAGCAGAGAGAATGGGACCCCCACTCCATACAGCATTAAACACCCAGTCCTTGCTTCCTAAATGCTGTTTTCAAGGACAGGTTCATGGCTTTGGTTACTCTGGTTCATGACCACAGACTAAAAAAAAAAAAAGAAGAAGAAACTTTATTTTTTACTCTGGTTCATGACCACAGACTAAAAAAAAAAAAAAAAAAAGAAGAAGAAACTTTATTTCCATTTTACAGATAAGAAACATGCAGAAAATTGGGTTCCACATTCAAGTCTCTCTAGCTCTGTGTTCATTGCCAATAAAATGTCTCATGTGAAGGTAATGGGTTAATTGATGCAGTCATATTGGTACAAATGCAACCTTCACAGCTCTGCCCTCAGGGTCTTAGGCCCTATGTGCATGAGATGACTTCAAGGATGAAGAGCAGGGTTCTTTCCTCTTGCTGATTTTTACTGTTTCCCCTGCTTTGATTATATCATCGTTCTGTTGAAATCATCTTGCTTGAATCTGTTACAAGTCATTTCTGCTTTGATGATTTCTCAAGTCATCTGCAGGTCACTTTTGTAAGACTCTAGCTTCTAAAGATTTTCCTTCCTTCCCTTCATCCTTTCCCTAACTGCTACCTTTCCTCTTGTTCTTTCTTTCCTTCCTTTTTAGCCACTAGACTTTCTTGGAGAAGGAAAGTGTTACTGACCGAGTCTCTATTTCCCTCAGTAGATATGGATTTCTATGCAAGCTCTTTTTATAGTTTTTACAGAAACTCTCACTCATTCTGTCTGTCATTGTTTTAGTGAGATTGTTTGACATTTTTCAGTTGTGAACCTGTACTCTTTTCTGTTGGATTTTGTGTCATCTCTCATCAACATTTTAAACAAATACAACAGAAATTCCTTTTTTGGGGGGTCGGGGGGTGGCTAGAGACTGCATGGCACCCTCTGAAGTTAATTGAAGAGCCAGTGACCTAGTGCATTGCTAGGGAAGAATTTCTGAATTTGGACCAATTGCATCTATAATTGAACTGTGCAGATTCACCCTCTTCCGAGTTCTTGCTCTGTCCTCAATAAACATGAGTGCAACCATGATCATTGCTTCAGAAGGTGCCAAGTGGCAAAAGCACATGGCCTGGGCCCCCAAGAGGCTTACGATCCATCGGAAGACTTTATAATACACTTCTGATTACTTCTTTCCATTGACATAAATAAGCACTCAATATTTCAAGCAGAAAACTTCTGAATTTAAGAGAAAAATCCATGTTATCTATGATGGGACATTGAATTGTTTCCTTTATATCTTAAAGCCCAGCTTCTTCCTCAACTCATTTCCCCAAAACGCTAGAAAAGAGTTCAATTGACAGTTTAAATCAGGTTTCGCTCCTAGATCAATCAGCTTTGCCCATTTTTTGGGACACCCTGTATATACCAAGTAATTTGTGCATGAAGCAGGACCTCCTCTGGGTAGTGATTAAAGCTGGCAATGAGCTTGGCTTATTCTCTCTGACACATGAGGTGAAGCAACAAAAACGAAGAAAGCACCAGGTACTTGGTAGATATTGTAGACTGAACTCAAATAAGGGTTTGTCAGCAAATGATAGTTCCTCAAGGCCATGAGGATAATATTGAATATCTGCATAAACAATACAATCAATTCTAACTAACCCTTGATAGATCCAGGGTTAAGCACAAAAAGAATTCCTGTTTTCTGGCAGCTCTATTTTTAGCCTCTATTAATGTATTCTGTTAGCAGAGCAGACCTTCTAGAATCAAACTCTGGAACTCATCTTAGCCTCATAGGAAGTTCAGCGTTCCTCTCCAGCGAGGCCATCCCTCTAATGTAGAGGAACTGATGCTAAGAGAAGATTCTTTGAGGTCAGACACCAGAATGTTAAATCTTATTTCTTTTTTTATGTATTTTAAGTTTTTATTGTTGAAAGTATTACATATGTACCCTTTTATCCCCCATTGACATCTTCTAGCCGCCCCCCTTCTCTACCCCAGGCCTTCACCACCCTATTGTCTGTGTCCATGGGGTTATGCATATATGCACACAAGTTCTTTGGTTGATCTCTTCCCACCCACCCTCTCCCGCCTTCCCTGTGAGGTTCTGCAGTCTGTTCTATGCTTCTATGTCTCTGGATCTATTTTGTTAATCAGTTTATTTTGTTCATTAGATTCCACCTATGAGTGAGATCATGTGATCCTTGTCTTTCTCTGACTGGCTTATTTCACTTAACATAATACTCTCCAGGTCCATCCATGCTGTTGCAAATGATTAGAGGTCTTTCTTTTTTACAGCTGCCTAGTAAATCTTATTTCTGTTTCTTAAACACTTGGTGGCATTGGGGGTGTGATATAACCTCATCAAGTCTCCATTTTTTTGTCTGAGAAAAGAGATGCACACTGCCTCGCTGAAAGATGCCAAGGAGAGAAAAGACAGTTATGCCAGAGACCTACCCAAAGCAGGTGCTGAATTTCTTCCCTTTGCTGCTGTTATTTTACAGGTGCTGACAAGCCCTCCTCTTCAGCTATGTAGGTGTTGAGGCTGAGCCTAATGTATTCATCCTGAAATGCTAAATTTTGCATCTCAGAATTTGCTCTCTTTTTCTCCATCCAGTTTTGCTTCTGTCCCTTATGCCTGCGCTTCCAGACAATCCTGTTTCCTCCAGCTTAGCCACGCAGATGCCTTCTGTGATTGTGTCACCTCCCAGCTCCAAAGCTGAACTGTATTTTTATTTTTTTACTCTCCTCTCCACAGGCCTCCTGAATAAATCCTTCTTTCTGAACTTCTTCATAAAGCAGTGGCCCAGATTAAGTCATTGATGTGAATCTTCACTTTAATTATGTTACTCACAGAGACATGAAGCTGTTTTCAGAGTGCAGCCTGGTTCATTCTTTTAAAGATGCGATGCCCTGGGTTGCGAAGGCTACGAATGAGGCATATTAGAGGCCGCATGATCTGCTTCCTCTGACACCAGGAGATTTCCTTTGAAGCTGCTTTTGAAAGTCCTCTTAAAGATGCTGAGACCTGCTTGACTTTTTGAGAGCTGTTTCCTGCCATTTCCTCATACACATTTCATGTCACATAAAAGGTCTTCATTTACAGGAAATGTATTTAAATCACTAATATTTTTGTGTGAATGAGAGAGAGAGAGAGAGAGATTCAATAGGAAACCCAGAGAAAGATTAAAAATTAAATTTAAGAAGTTCCCATCTAAGTGGGCTCTAAACTCAAAGAGGGACATCTTCAGTTCTGAGGATGTAGTCCAACGCCTTTATTATACAAATTAGGAAATTAAGGGACAAGGTCACTGAAGTAAGAGGCAGAGCTTGGAATAGAATAGAATCAAGAATGGTCAAGTTGCCCTAGCCAGTTTGGCTCAGTGGATAGAGTGTCAGCCCAAGGACTAAAGGGTCTTGGGTTCAATTCCAGTCAAAGGCACATACCTTGGTTGCAGGCTCCATCCCTGCTCTGGTCAGGGCGCATGTAGGAGGCAACCAATTGATGTGTCTCCCTCACATAGATGTTTCTCTCTCTCTGTCTCTCCCTCCCCCTTTCCATTCTTTCTAAAAATCAATGGAAAAATATCCTCGAAAAAAAAAAAAAGAAGAAGAAGAATGGCCAGGTCACTGTGCTTACCATTTTTATGTAGGCAAAAGCAACTTCAGTTAGACAAGCAAGGTATGAAACACTTGTAGTTATTAGTTCTAAAACAGGTGTAATTTATTTTGAGAATATTATAATCAGACTAAAGAACATCCCCATCCTGAACTATCACTCAGCTTTCTGTTCACGGGAACTGTAGGAAAGAAGAACATGTCTTATAGGGTAGCAGGCAGTTATTCATGAGTGGGCCAATATTAGATGCTGTCAAAGTGTGAAAGCTGAGTTGGAGGGTGTGACTCACACTCGAACTTACGTAGGACTCTTTTCTTCTGAAAGTAAATTTTATGTCTACCTGGAAGTACTGGGCTGAAGCAGTGTGAAAATCCAGGAGCTAAAGGAACATGAACTCTCTTGGATGCTCCATTATATATTCAGAAGAAAGAAAAAGGGAGAGAGCAACTGGGTCAGGTCTCCATATGAGAACAGATGAGAGGGTCATGGACAAGTACCAATCATTGAGCCACAGTAGACCATTCATCCCAGCCAATAAGATGGGATCCAATCAATATTCCAAGCTCTGGTTAGTCTAATCTATAATTAGCCTTTTCTGAGGAGGGAATATAAGGCTTTGGGGCATCTGAGAAGTTGAGCCTAGAGGACAGAAGTATTCCCCTCCTAATAATGGTGCTAGAGTAACAAATTGCAGGTAGGATACAAGATTCCAATGACAGGGCCAAGCATCATCTTTATCTAATAAAGTAATCATGAGTATATTGGATTAATTTAAAGTAGTAATGCTAGTAAGTGCCCTCATTACTCACAAGCATGATGATCCACTGTGATTAGAACCAAACTCCCATTCCATTATCTGAGTTAATGATAAGGTGCTCTATTAAGTATTTCTTAAAATTATTTAAAGCTATATCAGCCTGTTTGTTAATGAATTCAACCATGGCAAAAAATATATATATAACCTAATTTTAAAAAAGCTCCTGGAAAAGGAATTTCTTCAACTAGCCCAGAAATTTTTCTGTAGGTTTCTATTGTACTGGAGGCCCAGTGCACAAATTCGTGCACTGGTGGGGTCCAGCTGGCCTGCCTGATGGGGACCATTGTGGGGTGGGGGCCAGCTGGGGTGAAGGGCCGTTGGCAGGGCTGGCCAGGGCGAGGGGCCATGGGTGGTTTGCTGGCCAGCCCCACCTTTGATCAGGTTCCCGGTGCCCGCTCAGGGGTGGGGCCAGCCGGGGTGAGGGGCTGCGGGCTTTCTGGTCATTCTGCCCTTCAGTCAATTTGCATATTACCCTTTTATTATAAAGGATAGTTTTGGACCCCAAGAAGAAAGATTCATTTGATGTGAACCATGAGAAGAAATTTATCTGCTGAGAGGGACTCCCCATAGTCAACTAAGCCCAGATTATTTAAGTGATAAGAACCTAGTTGCCTTTGCTGACAGAGGCTTCTCATACACTCTGTGTACCACGAGGAAGTTTAGACTGGACTTCCCACACTATGACCTGCTCATTTACATCAGCTGAGTCAACCAGTGACCTAACCTGACCCATATAATCAGAACTGCTCTGTAATGACCAATCAGGACAAAAAATGCCAGTCAGTTAGTACTGTGGGATTCAGATCAATAAGAAGGGTACAGATTTGGATTCCTAATTACATAAAGAAGACCTAATTGGGAATCTGGGTGGGAACTTTCCCCTTTGTCTCAGTGGAACACAATTTAGGTTGCTACTTGAATCTGTGTTTCCTGGGCTGCAACTCCTTTTGCTCAAATACATACTTTTTATTCTTTATTACAGTCTAAAATTAATTTTGGTTTACACAGTTAAGAAGAAAGAGATAGAGAGGTGTAAAGGGGCCCATTAGAATAGAACGGTGTCAGCCCAAGTCAGGTTCTAGACTTCTCACTCAACAATTTTTCATTTACTCTTCACAGCCTCTGAATGCAAGAATAAAAACACAGACATTTTTCATCATTTAAATCATCAGCATTAAGGTCTGCTGCAAATATACAGGTCTTGGTCTGCCTAGAAGCAGAAAAACAAATGAATGCTCACTGGTCAATTGTGATCTTTAGTTTATGAGCTTGTCACTACATTCCAAAACAACTTTCCTTCAAAGTGATCTTTAGAGCCTTCATTGCTACCATGTCAAAACAAGGCTACCCAAACTGAGCAAATGTTAAATTAGCACATTCAGTTCCTGTACTAATGTTAAGGAGACATCTGCCAGCCATCCTAATAGGGTGTTCAGGAAAAAGTCCTCCACCATGCCCTAATCAAAGCACATTGAAATTAAAATCAAATCATTTCTCCTCTTCCCTCTTGCCTTTGAACTGTGTATGACACAGACATAAAAGATGGACCCCACCTGACTAAAGATTGGCATTACAGTTCGAAGTGAGCTGTCATGATGGGTGAATTTTTCAGAGCCTGTTCACCCAAGCAACAGCTGCTACCACAGCCAGACTTCTAAAGATTTGCTGAGCCATTGACTTGAGGTGGAGGTGAGAGTTCCATTGGCTGCGTAGACTCCAAACCAACTTTTCTTCTGCCAACATTTTTCACACAAAAACTAATAATAATTTTCAAGATATAATTTTGTTAAATGTCAGTTATTTTGAACTGGGCTTGGCTACTCCTCAGGCACCAACAGAAGACCAGAGAGAGCGATCCTCA
Source organism: Myotis brandtii (assembly GCF_000412655.1). Lineage (NCBI taxonomy): Eukaryota > Metazoa > Chordata > Mammalia > Chiroptera > Vespertilionidae > Myotis > Myotis brandtii. The sequence continues at coordinate 322,812 of NW_005354829.1, read as the reverse complement.
AACTGTAAAGATCTCTCAACTCTAAGGACTGGTCTGGAAAGAGATTTTCTTTTCCACATGCTTATTAATCAAAGAGTCTTCAGGAATAATGATAACCAAAAATCTGGGCCTTTCCCTGGTCAGGTGGCTCAGTTGGTTGGAGCATCATCCTGTACATCAAAAGGTTGTGGGTTCAATCTCTGGTGGGGACACATACAGGAGGCAATGGATCGATTCTCTCTCTCTCTCTCTCTCTCTCTCCACTCTCTTTCACTCTCTAAACATATCCTCGGGTATGTTTAAAAATAACAATAATAAAAATAAAATAAAAAATAAAAAGCTGGGCCTCTGCTATGGTTTTAATCTGTCATTGTTTGCATTTCACCACCTTACCTTAATATGAAACACTGAAGTTTACAAAGCTTTTTGAGACTAATTATATGGGTGTGACTCTCACCTCAAGGCTGTGAAGAAGAGAAGATATTATTTTTGTCCTTTAATAGATGAAGAAACTCCGATATACAGGGATCAAATGCTCCCAATCTCCAAGTTATTTAGTAGCAAGTCAGAACTCAAACTCAAAAGGTGATACAAAGCCAAGTCTATTGCTCATTTCTACCGCCACACCTCTAAAGTACCACACAACCTGGCCAGGGGCTCCAGAAGCCACAGTTAAGTAACTGCCAGCCTCTCTTTCCACCCTTCGCCTTCACTGGTGATTCCCAGGTAATATTGGAGCTACAGCATAGTGTGGAGGTGACAAGGCTCTGAGTGGGACTGCAACGTTTGAATCCTGGCCCTTGAATGCATTAGCTATGTGGTTTGGGACATGATAATCTTTATGTACCTCAGTTTCCTCTTTTGTAATATTGACATTTCTTTTGTAATTGTAATATTGAAATTGAGATATTGAAACTGAACACAGGTCTAGCTGCCTGCTGAAATAAATAAATAAATAAATAAATAAATAAATAAATTCCTGAGACAGGTGCTAGTGAGAAAAAAAGAGGTGTATTCAAGTGCCAACCACTTGAGAAAATTGGGGACTTTAGTCCCAAAGCCCATCTTAACATCTCAGTACAGGCAGGGGTTTTATCAGTAAGGAAATGGAAAGCAGGACAAAAAAATCAGGGGGAGGGGGCTGTGGACATGCAGGTAGTGTTCTTGCTGGTCAAGCCACCACAAGCCCAAGCAGGATACAGAACAGCCAGTTTCTGAATATGCTCCCCCCAAAAAAAGCTGTTAGCGATTTATGGCAGGCATTTATGGCAGGCATTACTAATCTGGCATATATCCCTTTTTCTGGCCTAGGGAGAAGTATTATTCATTATATGTTATTTAATCAAGAAGGTTATTTTGTTAGTTAGCATAACACTTGATGTAGGATGTGCAGGACAACTTCCCATAGGCCTTGGTATGGATCTTTATGGTCACCATTCTGGAGTTGGCCACCTAGGATTTTTTTGACAGTTGAATTCCTGTGACTGGGCAGTCTGTGTCAGTGGACCTTGAGGCCAGGCTGCTTCCTAGGTTCACACAGGAAAACCCCTGAACTGTAAAGTATACTATAAAAAACAAAACAAAAGACTTTTAACATGCAACCTCTAACTTTGCGAGAAAAGTCAGGTTAGAGTAACAAGCTGGGTTTAACATTTACGAAGATTAACTTGGGTAGCTTTGTATGAATTATTTTATAAGCTTACCTTGTTAGTACATTCTCATTTTAGTTCTAATCTATGGCTAGTCAGATTAATCTAAGTACTATAGCACTTTCATTCCCCATTACCTTGTTGCACCCACCAGTGCATTTTCTTCCAACAGTATGGTATCTCAGTTCCCCATCCTCAAGTGATAGTTTTAAAAGTCACTGGGATACGGCATGCCAGGATTTATCGCTATTTTATCTATTACATGCATCATCATTGCCAAGCAGGTAGTGGGTAATTCAGCTCCAAAAATCCATTTTAGAATCTGTTTCCCATGACCATGTCTTATGCCAATTGTCACAGATCAGCTTCTCTGGAAAACAGACTCTGAAGTGGAGATTAGCAGGCAGCTGGCTCATTGGTGAGCAATTTGGATAAATGAGGGAAGGAAGCAAAATTTGGCAGAGACAGCAACTGGGCTTTGATACACCGTAACAGAGGTCTGAGTCAATTCTGCTGAGAGTTTGGAAACTGGACTGGTCCTTTAGAGAAGTCCCAAATTGAGTTCAGGGGCCAGACTTTTGTCCTTCTGCATGAATTTGTAATGAATACAGGGTTGTCTATAAAAAGGGAGCTGAATATTGGGCAAGTTGTGGAACAGAAGACAATGTTTCTGACAGCAGGAGAATGCCCTTGAGACACACCCGGAGCTATGCACCATAGCATCCACGATGACCTAAATATGTAAATCAAACCTTGACTTCTAGATGAGATAGATGGATGGACGGATGGGTAGATAGATAGACAGATAGATAGATATCTTTGTGACATAGGGGTATTGAAGGATTTTTTGAGACATTGAAAGTTCCAGTTATAAAATAAAAGATTAGTAAATTGGACTAGATCAAAATGTCAAACCTGAGTATAATTAAGGATAGCAGAAGACAAAGATAAATTACAAGGGGCAGTCTTGGAGATGAATGTACAGAGTGCATTACAAAGACTTCATCCAGAATATGTAAGAAACTGAGGGAAATTATTCAGAAGACAAATACTATAAGGGTGAAAGTGGGCAAATGAAAGGTGATTTATACAACAGTCAGTGCAACGGCCAACACATAAATGAAAAACGCATAACTTCACTGGTATGCTGAGAAGTCAAATCAAAGCAATAAAGCCCCACTTTGCACCCACCTGAGGGTCAAAGTTACATCTGACAATGCTAGTGTTGGCAAGGCTGCAAGAAAACAAGTGCTTGTGCCACGTGTGTTAACTTGTGTGTTGCAATAGAATGTAAACGGGCTTTGGGGAACCATTTAGCAGTGTATACACAACTGAACGTGCGCATGACAAAAATGTGAGCCCTTCCACTTCTAGGCCCAGGAACACTCTTGCACATGAGCACAAGGAGACATGAACAAGGATGTTCATCGTAATATGGTCAGCAGTAGAAACAAATAGATAGAAACAACCTAATAGTTATCAATTTAGAAATAATTAAGTAAAATGTGATTTATCTTCATGATGGTATGCTCTACAGTAGTTCATGCCAATGAACCAGCTTCATATATATCAACAAATAGATCTTACAAAGGCCCCTACCTGGTCCTCTTCCCAGGCTTTTACTTACAAGCAACACTCAGCCTTGTCACTCCTGTTACCCTTGCCACCCACAGGACTCATCTCATTTTGCCCAGGACTGCCTAAGCCCTTTCTTCTGCGTTCCACTTTCCAACTTTATTTCCATAATACTCTCACCATCTAACATAATACACATCTTACTTCTTTACTTGGCTGTCTCTTCCCAACTAATATGTAAACTCCATAAGGGCAGGTTAATTTTTACTGTTTTGTTCATCTCTAGCCTTAACACCTAGAATATTGCACATATTGTTATAGATGCAAAATGCATATTTATTGGATGAATAAATAATGCAAAATGTAAAAAGCAAGTTATAAAATAATGTGATACAGCCCATGAAAAACGTTAAACACATTGAAAACAGTACCACATATAAGTAGTTCAAATACTAAAATGAACTGGAAAAACATTTTAAATTCCTGATAGTGATTTTTTCTAAGAAGAAAATGATTATAATGGGTTTGAGGAAGGAAAACAGAACTTCACCTTTATATTTAATGTGTATTTTTTATTTTAAAAAATATGAAGTAAAAATGGCAACTTTTTTTTAAGATTCTTTATGTTACGTCTTTGTATATTTAAATTAAAACAAAAGGAACCTAAGTGAGAAAATTATAATTTGGTATCATTTATATACAGTGGGGCTAAGATTACAAATCTCAGAAGCTGCAGGTGGTATGTAATGTTTCTCAGTGTAGTTGCACCAGGATATAACTTCCAACTAGCATCACTGTCAGTTTTATAACTAAGTGTCTAATGCTTTGATTTAGTCTATTTAACTCATAAACAAAATTCTTCCTGATAATCTACTAAAATATATAACTTCCAACTAGCATCACTGTCAGTTTTATAACCAAGTGTCTAATGCTTTGATTTAGTCTATTTAAACTCATAAACAAAATTCTTCCTGATAATCTACTAAGATAAAAAAAATGAGCTTGATCATTTGCCAGAGATGAATTTGATCACCTTTGTCCTTGGCTGCAGCCTGAGTGTTAAAAAATGGCCACAGTAAATGCTGGGCAGGTTTCTCAGGGCAATGCCAGCTCCAGGGAGAGAGGGGAGGGGCTCAGCGTGGGGAGGCCTGCAGTGCTGGTGGGAGCTCCAGGAGGTGAGAGAAGACAAGTTGTCTTAGAACCTCGCTCCCAAACCCTTTCGGGCTGCAGGTGTGAAAGTAGTATGCTCAGATTTGCTTCCTCTTGACAAAGAGGCCAAGTTCAAAGTCCAATCTGAAATACAATCAGTCCTCTTAACTAACCCTCAATAAAATCAACCTGTGAGAACCCTGTGGCCCTTTGAACTGGCCAGATCTCAGAGAACAGTTCATATCATTCATCGCCATCACCAAAGCAGATGTTATGGGTCAAGGACTCAACTATTTCCCACCAAGGATCCCTTTAAATAATTTTCTCCATATGAACTCTATATGTCTATCAAATACATTTCAAGAAAAAAATATTTTGCAATTATTTCTTGAGCAAAACTGACATACATAAAAGTACATGAGAGGAACCAGAGATCACCAATGCTACACCAGCCCAAAGCTCAGAACCCTGAAATTTTAGTGAATCAGCCCAAATGGGGATACATGTATGATTTCCATCAGGCTTTCTAAGACCCCAAGCACAGCTCCAGAACCCCATCACTAGCTTTACGAAGCCTACTGACCTAAAGATCCCTGATCTGGACTTTGTTTCCAGGTTAAGGCTAACTTAAGTCTGGTGAGGGTGACATTGAAATAAATTGCCCTTTATTTCACTTACTTCTGCCCAATATTGGACTTTTCAAGTAATGGAATCCAATTGTTCCTTTACTCCTTAGTGAATTACAGTTCCACACTATGAAGCCACCCCCAAGGGGCCTGCAAAAGATCTTGTCTCTTGCAAGGTACATCATCAAAAGCGTTACATAATTCTGGGCAGAGGACAGACTGATAATAAAGCATTATCAAGAGTCCAATCGATTCTACATTTTGTTCTCTGGCACATGTGAATACCCAGACAGACAGCTCAGCATTGTGACTTCCCTGGACACAGATATACTCTGGGAATAAAAACCAAAATGATAAGAAGAGGTCAAACTGTCAGGCTGCTTTGAACCACATAAAAATTTAATAAATGTTGAACCACATGAAAAAATTTAATAACTGTTGCTCAGAAAATACGCATGAATAATCTCTAGGGCAGTTTCAGCTCTGCGTCTCTCTGACAACTCATGCCTCTGTCGGGACCTTCTGTGTGTGTGTGTTTTTTTTTTTTTTTTGGTTTTTTTATTGATTTTTTACAGAGAGGAAGGGAGAGGGATAGAGAGCCAGAAACATCGATGAGCGAGAAACATCTATCAGCCGCCTCCTGCACGCCCCCTACTGGGGATGTGCCCGTAGCCAAGGTACATGCCCTTGACCGGAATCGAACCTGGGACCCTTGAGTCCACAGGCCAACGCTCTATCCACTGAGCCAAACTGGTTAGGGCTGTGTGTGTGTTTTTTAATTTAAATTCTTTATTGTTAAAATATTACATAAGGCTCCTTTTCCTCCATTGACCTCTCCCCGGCCACTCTCCCTGCCCCCCCATCCCCGCCCCAGCATGTGCCCTCACGCCCCTACTGTCTGTGTCCATTGGTTATGTTCATATGCATGCATACAAGTCCTTTGGTTGATCTCTTATCTCCCCCAGTCGGGACCTTCTTTATCTGTAGAATTGTTCCACTGAAATTACTTCTAAAATTATTTCACAGATCATCCTGACTTGATAATCACCTGGCTTTGAGCATCAGGAAGTGAATGTCATAAATTAGGTGAATAATTCTACCAGAGGGCCATCTACCTCAAAGAAAGAGAGCAAGCACCCATTTTTATACTCGACAAACAATAACCAGGCAAGCATGAGAAATGCTATGCGTTTTTCTCCCTCATTACACAAGTAGCTGAAGTGTAATTTTAAAAAATGGCAAGGATGCAGGTAAGTGACCTTCAGCAATATAATTAATCAAGATAAAGTATATAAGGATCGACAGTCTTTTTTGTTAGACTCAAAAGTAATAATGCTATTTCGAGTAGGCTGAGGGCTCATGATTACTTTCCTTTGCCCATTCCCTAGCCTACAAAGGAAGCTAAGCAGCTTATTCTCTAATAAAATTTGTAATGCTGTTAAAGACTGAATTTTCATAGACATGATGTTGACCAAAATAATACGGTAATCAGCTGACAGTAATATGCTCAAGTTTGAATCACATTATAGTCATGGCTATAAATTTTTATGAATCCACAGCTGTACTCTACCCTGCTGCCCTTCTGATCTGTGTTGGCTGCTTGCAGGATGGCTAACAGAGGCAGAGGCTGCAGACTGTGGCAGAGAACTACTCGGTCCATCAAGGGATGAGACACATAACATGTGTCAGATCGGATGAAGTGACTACGAGCATGTGGCATTCACTGGGAGGAGTGTAAAAAAGCCGCATTTTTAGTCCATCTGAACCCCTTCCTGTGCACATTATACTTTGCATTCAAGGTGGCTCTTCTCTGAACCTGAGGATGTGCCAACACCAGGCCTGTGTAAATGCTCATAAGTGTCTCCTCTTCCCTAAGCCTCTGTTCTTAGAAGGTAGCACCCCAGACCTGCATCAAAGTCAGTGTACCCTGGGGTACAGAATCGCCGTAACAACATGGCCAATG
>NW_005354829.1:279113-315798 GCF_000412655.1 Myotis brandtii | reverse complement strand
AAAATGCTGCTGCCCTGCTCCCTCTAGGCTTCCCTCTGCACCCCATGAGCGGATTATTTTTATCAGCTAGGTTGTGTGCTTCCTGTGGGCAGAAACCATGTTCGTCATTTCACGGCTCCTGGCAACTTGCAAGAGGCTCAGAGAATAATGTTGACTTAAATCCTGTTCCAGCATTTCTCTGGAAGGACAGGCAAAGATGGGCTAACATTGGCTTTGAAGAGAGATTCCAGGAGTCAGACAGGGGAGGCAGAATCTTACATGTCACCTTTGCCACTTTGTGTATGAATTCTTTTATAACAAGGTGCTCACGTGCATTTGACACAGTCTACCTGTGCTAAGATGCAAGGGGAAATGGGTCTCGGGGGTTCAGTCGGAAAAGTTAGTGACAAAGGTCTATGGTAGGAGAATAAAATGCTTTCCCAGAGCATCACACACCCTCCCTCTTCCGAGGCAGGTACTTGTGATTAATCATGACCGTCTTTCCTGCGGGGCCCAGAAACCACCTCTGACGAACTGACTGGAGTTTACTTGTGATATGAAACCCCAACACCATCCTCTGGCTGGACAATTCCTTGCATTGGCAGCTCCTTTAGAACTGCTACTTAACAGAAGGAAAAAACAGGTGGTGCAGGATATCGTGGAATATGATGGGATCAAACTGCAGTGCTATAATCAGTCTCCAGAAAAATCTAACCCTATAAAAAGAAAAAAAAAATTTTTTTTCAAAGTTGATGGCTTTAGCCTGTCTGAATGGCACCTCCATACTTCGGTGCATTCCTATTGGGGGTGAACAAGCAGGTATCGCCCAGGTAGAATGCCTACCATCGCCAAGTCTTCACAAAAAAGACTCTAAAGGGCCATCATTTCACCATTTCTATTGTCGTTGCTCAAACACTATAGTCTCATCAGAGACACCAGAGGGTGTTAATAAAAAAAATCATCATTTCAATATGTTCTGTTAGTCCCATGATGACCAAAGGCAGAGTTATGCTTGGTAAGAAAAATGGCTTCCACTGGAGGCCTCAGCTGTCTGGAAGTGGAGCCATTCATCTACTGGCTGAAATGAGGCACCCCTAAATCTGCTGGGAGTAGTAGCAGAAAATCACATTGCAATGCAGTTCCAGTATCAAGGAAATGGAGTATTTATCTGAGAGGTCACAGTTGCTCCAGCCAACTGGTACAGTCGGACCAACTGCATGAGGTCATACTCTTCAGCCAACTGAGCACCTGCTAAGTGACCTGAGCAGTTCTTAATATTGAGAGAGGAAAATCCCCAACATATTCAAGGTGATCAATTCAGATATTCATCTATTAAGCACCAACTAGGAATCAATATTTCTTCTTTTGCTGGGATAACTAAGGTACACAGCTTTTTGGAAGGTGGATGATACCAGCATGCATTTCAAGGTCAGAAACCTATGTTAGCTTAAGTGCAGGCCTTATAATTTGCTCCAGGCATAAAATTGCCTTGTTGTGCTTCAAATTCTCAGCTACCAGTAGCTACTTTATAAGTTGAGAGGGTTAATGTTGAAGGATGCATTTGAAAATATTACTTAGTAAAGCTTTTATTTTGACTGCTGTAAATTCTGTTTCCACTTAAAAGGAAACAGAAGCAGACAAATTGCTTTCAGGATGCTCTTGCTATTTGTGTTTCTATGGAAATGGATTTTTGATTAGGAAGGGGAAAGCTAAAATCAAAGCCTTATAGGCAGGCAGAACATAATTGAGGGTGCTTTATTGAGTAGTTGTCCAGATTACAGCCAGTTCAAGGTAACATAATGTTAAAGTGTCCCAAACTTACAGAAATAAATACACATGTCCGCTCTTACCTCTCCCAGAGCCATTTGGCATCTCATATGTTCTGATCACATCTTAACATATGTTTGTCAGATTTAAGAACCACACAGCCTTGACTTACGGGTCCTCACTATTTGGCCACAGTAGGCTTCATTGGGTCTCACTTTTGGATATTTATCTCTTAATTAGCTCCAAAAATATATTTGCCTTAAAGTATGTGTTTAAGAGCAATGGAAACTTTTGGAAACTTAGAGAATGTAGGAAAGAAAGAAAGAAAGAAAGAAAGAAAGAAAGAGAGAGAGAGAGAGAGAGAGAGAGAGAGAGAGAGAGAGAGAGAGGAAGGAAGGAAGGAAGGAAGGAAGGAAGGAAGGAAGGAAGGAAGGAAGGAAGGAAGGAAGGAAGGAAGGAAGGAAGGAAGGAAGGAAGGAAGGAAGGAAGGAAGGAAGGAAGGAAGGAAGGAAGGAAGGAAGGAAGGAAGGAAGGAAGGAAGGAAGGAAGGAAGGAAGGAAGGAAGGAAGGAAGGAAGGAAGGAAGGAAGGAAGGAAGGAAGGAAGGAAGGAAGGAAGGAAGGAAGGAAGGAAGGAAGGAAGGAAGGAAGGAAGGAAGGAAGGAAGGAAGGAAGGAAGGAAGGAAGGAAGGAAGGGAGGGAGGGAGGGAAAGTAGTAAGCTGAATTTCAGAGTAAATAATCATTTGGTATCACTTCCATTTCTTCACTCCATTTTTCTAAGACATCTGGAGGAAGTGATGGTAACCACAGAGGACAAAGACAGAGAAAATGATATGTGCGAGTGAAATATGGTACAGTTAGGGATAGCACATGCATGTGGATAATGGGATAGCAAAGACATGTTCTGTTGGAAGGACCAATGGGTTCGGGCATGGACTGTGGGTGAAGATTCTATTCTAGACTTAGAAGGGAGGAAAGGAGGAAAGGGCTCCAAGTAGGGATTCCTTGAGAAGGACAGCAAAGGATGGTGTTTTCTGGTATCTTCTGGAAAGTATTTTCTTTACCCTGTCACTTTGAAACGAGAAAACACATGGTGATTATTACCTTTGTTGGGAACAGATGCTAAGAGGATGATTGCAGTCAGATGATTAAGTATAATCAAATAATTTTTGGAAAATATAAACTAAAGTTTCTGTTCATTGCCCCGAACAGCTAATTATTTGAAAGCCTATTCTTCATTTTGAATCTAAATGAATTACTCAATGATAACTGACATTCATTGGGAATATGGCAACTAAAAGGATAGAGCTCACCAGGGAAAGGTGGTAAGTGTACACTTTCTCAATTTAATAGGATTTCAGCTCTAATTAACACATGGGAAAATGCATCTAGATCATTCCCTTATCTAGTGACCCAGAATCACAAATATTTTACTCAGTCATACTAGTCAACACAAAAGGAAGCTCACACACACCAGAGACAAGGGGAGAAGCAGGAGATGGAGCTGGGGGAGGGAGGAGGGAAAGGCGGGAAGGGGATAAAAGGAAAAGAGGCCTTACTTGTAATAGATGTATTACTTGTAGCAGATTACAGTCAACTTGAAAGGGATTAATTCACAAATGTTTGACAATTTAGAGAAATAGAGGTATTCTCCAATGATCTCAATTTTGCAAATTTGACCTAAAAGATTGAAATTGGAACACTAATTTAAGATAATGCAGAGGTTTTCAAACTTTCTTGGTGCTCAGTAATTTTTCATGCCCTCTTCACCCAAGTCAAAAGAAACATGTAAGAGTTCTTTAGATCTAGACAGCTTAATGAGGTTTTTAACTTAGCAGTTGTTTTTTTAAAATATATATAATTTGAAAGGTGAAAGTAATATTTCAATCTCAGCCGTCATGATATATAAGGAGATGTACAAGCCTGGTGGGTGTCATGCAACTTCTTAGCACTTGGAATCATGATGGACACTAACATCCTCATTTTCTGCTCCCCATCAATTTTCTTGTCACACTTGTTTTTCATCATATGAACCATTAAAACCCAGCTTCACAATAAGTTGGTACTGATTAATAAATATTAAATAGTTAATATATATATATTAATTTTTAATAATGTCTGTGTTCAACAACTAGGTCAAAAAACTCTGGAGCCAGCTCCAATGCACCACTGAAAAAGAAAACCACCTAAAATAGTTTATTATTTTACTAAAGCCCTGCAATAATATTTCTCAAATTCAGAGAGTTGGAAATTAGAAAAGTCACGATTTAAATCCAGGTCCTCTAAATCCAAATTCTATGTTATCTCCCCTGCAATTTGCTGTTACATCCTGAGTTGCAACATTTGTCAATGTTAAGTTCTCCACTTGGATATTCTCTGACCAAAGGTTTCTAAGACACAAAAATTGGAAAATACAATATTCTCTCTATCTTGAAAATTCATGATTAATATTAGCATATTCTATGTGATGAAAATTCTTGACATGAACATACCTAGTTAACTTAAACTTAATTAACCCAGTGTTTCCTAAATGTGTCTGACCAGGACCCCCCTTCTTGTTCCCTCTTTATAGTGTAATTGAAGTTCAATAGCACTCATGTTCCAAGAGACCCATTGTATGGTATATATGTCCATTTCACATAGTGTACTTGCCTCCCCCAAGATATGGAAGCTTATTAACCATAGAAAGTATATACTTTGAACTACTCTTGCACCCTCCTCAGCACATGAGGGCTTAATACAGTAGGTTCTCAGTAGGTGTTTTGTATGTTGGTTGGTTCATTTTAATTGAGTCAAACTCAAAGAAATGCGAGTCAGGAATAATGGAAATAAAATGACACTTCCCTGAGGTGATTGTTTTCCTCTTGCTTACTTTGCTTACTGATATATTTTAATGGAAGCTCATAATTTCCCTAAGCTATCACTATTATCCCCACTTTATGGATATTGAGCCTAGGAGGAAATTAAATCTTGCCTAATAAAGAGCTGTTTTCACAATGTAGATTCTTCAGATATAATTTAAATCAGTCAGGCCACAGAGAGAAAAATATTGGAACTCTCAAATGGGGAGAATATGAATTTACTACATTACCACAGCCACTTTTCTTATTAACATTAGATTTTAAGAACTGTGTCATGCTCCTTAACATTCCTTACATGGATGTCAGTCTGACATCCAGTGTTTCTGGCAACATAATCATAAAGCTTCTAACATAACCAGCAACTGCACTCCAGGTATTTACCAGTGAGTATAACCCCAAACTCAAATCCATTGAATCAGAAGATTAGTTGAGAAGAAGTAATATTTATGGAGGGTTTCCTGAAAGATATATAATGGAGTCAAACCCATTTCTTATTAATTCCATCTTCCTCATTAAGGTAAGATCTAGAGAAAGAGATTAAACAAGATATTCATCTATATATATATATAAAAGGCTAATATGCTGTGTCCGACCGGTTGCTATGATGTGCACTGACCACCAGGGGGCAGACGCTCAACACAGGAGCTGCTGTGACGTGCACTGGCCATTTACAGAGATACGGCACTGTGGACCTGGTGCCAACAAAGCAACATTCGGCTTCCCCCAAGTGGGACACATGCCCCACCATTACCTGGGAGCAGCAGCCCACCAAATCACAGCCGACGCTGCCAAGACCCCATGGCACAAAATGCAGCCCACAGCCCAGCCCGGAAACAGTGCCTGAGGGTACCAGGTAATGATGTCACATAGCAACACCTGGCTTCCTCTCCCTAGCAACAGACCATTTAATAATAAACGGCACCACGGACCTGGCACCCACAAAGCAACACTCGGCTTCCCCCAAGTGGGACACAGGTCCCACCACCACCCTGGAGTGACACCCCACCAAATCACAGCCGGTGCTGCCAAGACCTCATGGCGCAAAATGTGGCCCACAGCCCAGCCCAGCCCGGAAACGGTGGCTGGGGGTGCCAGGTAATGACGTCACATAGCAACATCCGGCTTCTTCTTCCTAGTGACTAGCCTCCTTGGAGTTTCTTCAGCCCAGGAACACGACTTGCTTTATAGCCAGGTGCAAACATTTTACACTTTAATCAAATGTCTGTGAAGCCTTTTCTCGTGCCTCATCTCATTTGATCCTCACAGAAGTCCTGGAGTAGGTAGATAGGAGACTTGGTGGAATCTATTTTCTTTTCATTAGCTGGAAAACAGAGATTTAGAAAGCTTAGAAACTTGACCTGACTGAAAAGAAGTAAGAAATGATGGACCTTGAAAATGACTTCAGGTTTTCTCACTGCACAGAATATAGTCAAACACTGCTGCAGTTAAATATTTTACCCTTTGTTCTCCCTGCATGATCTACAATAATAATCTGCTTCGTGTTGATATTTACTACTATCTTGCTTACAATTACCTGAAAGAGAAGTTGGGTGCTTCACTGGGCTGGAAAAAGCTTAGCTAAATCAGAAAGCAGGTCTAATTAAGCAAGTTTATCTATATATATATAAAGCTCTCTCTGGCACCAATTGCACATGTGTGTTTTGATCTGTCAATCATGAATTTGGTTGACACTTCTATTAGAGAGAAAGGGTGAATAGCGATAATAAAATATTTCTTCTAATTAATTTCCTTTCAATGTGCATGAATTCGAGCACCGGGCCACTAAGTATCATATATTTTATTATATGAATAAATAATTTTGTATTGTTTTGTTTGACTAATAAAAGCTTCTGCCCATGTTTACTGATGAATTCTAGGGGGGTTTGCACCAGGCAGCCCACAAAAGCCACTCTTATTATAAACTTGAATTATCAAACCTTTGCAAAACCAAGTAAGAGCCTATTCGTGGGAATTTTTAAAAAGTCAAATCTGCCTATCACCAACAGATGGCATCAGCAGTTACTTGCCTACGTGTCACACTGGACTAAGTAAATATAAGAGGTTCTTTGAACCTTTTAAAATTGTAAATTAGAGAATTGGTGTCTCATTTCTTGAAGCAATTTGTGTCAAATTATTTCCAACTATATCATCATTCCAGTTGCCTGTCTCACATTGCATGCTATAAATGTGTGATTGAAAAAAAAAGTATATAACAAGAAAACTGACAATCTTTTAATACTGAATTAGAAAATGTTTTATGTGGATAAAACAATTGAAAGGAGCTTCTAAAAGAGTGTTTGAAATAAGGTGCTTGAAGAGTTGACTGGGGGAAGATTTTAAAAGAAATATTCATTTGTTCATTGATTCCACAAGTGTTTAGTGACACCTACAATGTGTCAAATACCATGACATCCAATTCCTGTAGTTTTGCTTTTAATAGATTTCAGTGCCTTCTATTATACTTCTTTCTCTTTTATTTTTGTTTTATAATTTTTTTATCTTGTTTATTGATTTCTAACTTAAGAGAGATTGCTTACTTTTTGGTTATTTTAAACTTTTTCTTGAAGGATAATATTCATACAGAAGCATGTACAACATGTACAATAAGGGAACGTGTTTATGAAACGTGGGCATAGCCATTGTGCCAGCACTCAAATCAAGAAACAAAATCTTACCAACACCCTCAAGAGCCCACCTCTGGCCTCTTCCATTTACCACCCTTCCTTTCAAAGATAATTATTTCCCTAACCTCCGCAAGCATAATTTAGTTGGACCTTTCTTTCTGTATGATTGTTAGAAACTATAACTATAAGCATGAGCAAATAAATTTATTTCTATTCCAAAATTGTTTTTAAAACACTTGTTCATGGCCCTGCACAATGTTCTTTTGATAATCTATTGGGAAAATTTCTTTCTGGATTGAACAAATTGCATCTCCCTCTTTTTATACTGACTGCCAAAATCTTTAGGACAAATCTGTGATATCATGGAGCAAAGCTGAGCATGAATTAGCAAAATAGTACAATTAAAAAAATTATGAAACCAAAGCCTGCTAAGAACAAATGGTCACCAAAACAGTATTGAAAACCCTGATACAACCTTGCATCAAACGGAACCTTCACAGAGCACTGAGTAGGATGCCTAAGTTTAAAGAAAGATATGAGGACACAGGAAAAACAATAAAGATGACCAGGTTTGGAAAATATCTAATTTTTTAAAGGCTAAAAGAATTGTATTTATTGTGCCCAGAGTAAAGGAAGCCATTTTCTAATTTTAATAATTGCCTCCAAACTCAGGAGGTCCTGTTATAACACAATCAGAATGATATTCAATTCTGCTCCTTTTCCTTGGGAGTCAGAACGTCATACATGCATTACTTGGGCTGTGTGTCTGTTGTTTTGCTTCCTCAAGAAAATGATTCTGTGCTCCTTGGGAAAGAGTGACTCACCAAGATGTAATAAAAGCTTCTCATCTCACCTACGGGAGAGTTTCCAAGAAATTAATCCTGTTTTTCTAATCCTGTGACTACCATACCCCACAGCTAAGGCCTTACCGGATGGGGTGGGAGTGTCTCTCATACATGACATTGAAATGGGACTGGGACATCAAGAGCTCGAACAAGGGGAAGAGAACATCCCTGAGACAGAATAAATGAGGAACTCCTGTAATTAAAATGTAGCCTATGGTCATAAATTGAGACATACAGTAATTTATTTATTTGCTCAAGTCACACTACTCAAAATTTATAGAAGAAAAAATTTAACCCAGTCATATGACTTGTAGAAAGTTTGCCTAGTCATCTAACATAACATACCTAGTGATCTACAACTGATGAAAGGGAATGGAAGGGACTAAGAGTTTTTTTTTATTAAAAATATAATTGCAAAAAAAATGAAACTTATGAATTTAGGCTAAACATAAAGAAATTACTGATGATGAATCCTGTCAAACATTAAAACACAGAGATACAAGTTATTTCTCATGGAAAGTTACATCTCAGGGTTAGTTACAGCCTACCACTTGGCTGATGAATAACCTGCATGGCTTTTTGTAGGTTTTTTCCTCATAATTCCTTCTTTAGACCAAAGAAAAATGTATTATATATTTATATTTTATTTCCAAAAAAAGACTTGAGGTGACTTATAAGAACACATATAATAATACAAAACTTAAGAATACAAAAATACTATAGTGAAAGAACTATTCACTATAATGGTAAGATAAGAATCTTTTAAAAGTAAGGAAATAGGTTGGCTTTTGCTGTGCTAGGAGGGTAAAATCATGCCAATAGATGTAGCCTGTCCATTTGTGGTGGTAAGTTCATTGCAATGGAGTGACCCTGAGAAATCAGAGAACTTAGACCACCTGGCACTCCCCACCGGTCACTGATTAAATACTCAAAACTCCAGTGCTACAAAAGGATGACTGATCAAGTCACCTTGACATAATTCTCCTGTTTGGTCTAAGATCTAATGAATAACCCCAGAGATTCACGCCGCGAGACATGATCCCCAATTCCTAACACGGTCAGTCCAGGCCATGGGAGGTCACTCAATACAGTCACAACTTCACCTGTTTTCCTCTCTTCTTTAGCTGTGTCACTTTCTTTCAGAGAGAGGCCCTGATCAATAGCCTGCTTTAAAATGCAGACAAATTGAGCTACATGATATTCAACATTCCCTTTACTTTTTGTAAGCAAATGGCATGAGTGAACAATGAGTCAGTAACAAGAAACTGAACTACAGGCGTGTTAATTGCTGAATTAATCCATCCTAGAAGACAGGAGAAAACCAGGGGCTGGCTTTCCTGGGCTGGCGTTCATAAGGACTAGAGGGTCACCTCAGATCCTTCATTCCTTCTTTCCCTTTCTCCACATCCTGTGTGCATCAGCCCCTGTCGGCAGCAGCCTCCAGAAGTGAGCTGATCATTAGTGAGTGATGTTCCCTAATGCCTGCTCCTGGGGAGCCCTTGCCATAATATTCCTCATTTGAAATGCTTCTCTCTTCCTTTCTAATCATCTCGCTCCTGCTCCCTTTTTCAAGACTTACTCCTTCCACAAAATCTCCTTCTTGCCTGGCTGATATGGCTCATTCTCAGGTTTGATTCCCAGTCAAGGCCACAGATATTCTAAATCCTATGTCTTCTTCTGTCTCAGAGGTCTCACTCAGGCCACTGTATCTTCAACCTCTCCCTCCATACCTATTGCTTCCCATCAACATTCTAGCATAATAAATTCACTCTATTTAAAATAAAAAAAAAAACATAAAAGCAACTACTTTCCCTTTTCACTTCCTTCTTTTATTCTCCCTAGACAATCTCTTCCACCTAGTTTCATGTACCTGTAACTTCCAGCCTCTCTTCTTAGCCTACTCTCCTAATGTCATCTCTGCTTGCACATCTCAAGTTTATCCAAAATTATACTTGTGATCTTTTTTCACTGTCACTCCTCCTGCATTCCCTATCTCAGGAAATGATGCCACATATTTATTCAAGTCAGAGGCCTGAAGGGTTCTATTTAAAATTAAATTTATTGGGGTGACATTGGTTAATAAGATTATACAGTGGGGCCTTGACTTACGAGTGTCCCGACTAACGAGTTTTTTGAGATACCAGCTGTCTCTTAGCCGATTTTTTGCATTGAGTTGATAGAGTAATTTGAGTAAATGAGCTCCTTAACGAGCTCCTTAACGAGCTCGGTCTCGAAACGAATTAACTCGTAAGTCAAGGCCCCACTGTATAGGTTTCAAGTGTACAATTCTATGATACATCATCTGTATATTGCATTGTGCATTCACCACCCAAAGTCAAATCTTCTTCCATCCACCCTGAATGTGCCTGATCTCCTTCAAAAGGTATTTTTGTCACAGCCCTCTTTCACTTTGCACCTTCCAACAGTCACATAGTGTTACATATTCTACCTTCTGAAGATACCTCAAATCAATTTGCTTCTCCCCATCTCTACTACTAAGAAAGGAGTCCAAGCTACCAAAACCTCCTCATCTATATATATAAAAGCCTAAGCAACCATTCGACCATTCAACTGTTCGACTGGTAGCTATGATGCACTGACCACCAGGAGGCAGATGCTCAACACACAGGCATGTTAACATAGAACAGACTGATGAATCTCAGAGGGAAGTGGGGGAGGGCGGGAAGAGATTAACCAAAGATCTTATATGCATACTAGAGGCCCAGTGCACGGATTTGTGCACCGGTAGGGTCCCTCAGCCTGGCCTGAGGGAATCAGACCAACACCAGCAGTCCAACATCCCCCGAAGGGTCCCGGATTGTGAGAGGGCACAAGGCCAGGCTGAGGGACCCCATTTGTGCACGAATCTGTGCACCAGGCCTCTAGTCACTATATAATAGCCCCTGAAGCAGACACTGTAGCATTTCTTCACTGTCTTGTTATTTGGAACTGGGACCCAAGATGAGGACTTAAAGATGGAAAGTATTTCTAATGACAGATTGAACTACAAGTAATTGAAAGCTAGACACCTCCAGTTACTCAGTGATATCTGAATGGATTCTGCTGCACCCAACCTGGTTTTAAAACCTGGTTATTAGTAGCAAGTAACAGAAACACCTGAATGTCTATTTTTAAAATATATAATCCTAGTCTTTTTGTAGTAATATTTTGATACTAGGACACTAAGGATCTCTGCTAAAAGATGATTTCTAAGGACTCCTCTTACCTGGGAGGAGAAACAGGATTATTTCCTCCAAGAGCAATGTTTCAGTTCCAAATTCACCTATGCATTGCAGTTACCTGGAGAGTTTAAAAAATATTGAAGACTAAGCACCACCTTTAGAAATTCCTTTGTAATTGGCCGGAAAATTAGGATTTTTATCAGCTCTTGTGATTCTAATGTACAGCCAAGATTGAGAAGTACTGTTCTAGAGAAAACAGATGTTCAGTGGCATGCCTTAGAACCAGCCATGTCCAAAACACAACTTAAAGCTTGATCACTTCCCTGGATCAGTTTAGGCTCCACCCCCAGGAATTTGCTTCTTAGAGCCAATGCATCTTCAAGGCAACAACTTATGTTAGCCAAATAACTAGCTGATTGAGAACAGCCATAAAATTAATGGAAACGGTGGCATTACAGTTCTATTAGAAAATAATAATACTAATATAGATAGGTACAGTCACACTTTATTTTAAAATTCTGCTAACAAGTACAAACATAATGAATAAAAACAACTTTAAATTCCAGACTATCTTGGAAGCCCAAGATTACTTGTCACAAATCCCACCTACTCTCATTTTTAAATATCTATTTGGGTGTCATCCCCCAAATTTAATTTTTTAAATTAAGAATTTACTCCAAATGTCAATAAATATTGCCAGATGCCCACCCTAAAATTGATTTTCTATCTAAGAATAGAATTATTTTCATGAAAATTTATCATGGGGATACTTTAAAAGAAAGGAGACCAGATGTGTGATGTAAAGGAAAACTTGAAAACACAGACAGTCTAAGGAGGCTACAAAAATATTCCAGTCATCAGTTAAGGACATGGCTCAATAAAATCCTTCTTATGATTTCCATTTCATGTCACTTTACAATTTTTAAAGTATCAGTGGCATCCATTATAATGAACAGTGTGATAAACATTTAATGTATTTAATCAATTGCACCTGTCCCCTAAAGTGATAAGGATATTTCCTAGACAGGGCTGACATTCAACTAGTGTGTGTGGCTTTCACTGCAACAGAAATTTCCTGGTGGCATTGGCCCTGAAGGGATATTGCCTGTGTCACACCATTGAAATGTTTTTATTTAACCAAGGATCAGAGATGTGCAGGTGAGCCAGCATCCCTAAAATAAATAAAACAAAAACTGCTTTATATCTGTAATGGGCTGAATGATGACCCACTACAAAAATCCATGTCCTACTCCCAGAACCTGTGAATAGTATATTATAAAAGAACTAGAGGCCTGGTGCAGGGATTCATGCACTGGTGGGTCCCTCGGCCTGGCCTGTTGGGAATCAGTGGACATCTGCACTAATGCAGCCTGGCCTTATCCGCCAGCTCATAGGGCTCCAGCCCACTGTCCGCCTCAGTCCCACACAGCACAAAGTAGTGCGCAAAGTGGCAGGCGGCCAGGGAGGAGCCCGAGCCCGGGCTGGGTGCCCTGCCGCTCCCGCTTATCCTGGCCCCACTGCGCCTGCCACTGCCGCCACTCGGCACACAGGGTGGGTGTCCATGGGAGAGGCTCGCACCACCACAGCTGAACTTGCTGGCCGTGAGCCTGGCGTCTGGCATCCATCTGTCAGTTGAGCTGCACTCCTGCTGTGGGAGCTCACTGACCACCAGGGAGCAGCTCCTGCATTGAAAGTCTGTCCCCTGGTGGTCAGTGCACATCATAGCTACTGGCCAGTAGTCCAGTTGCTGGGTCGGCCAGTCACTTAGGCTTTTATATATATAGATGAATATTACTTGATATGGCAAATGATGTGATTAAGTTAAAGATCTTGAAATGAGAAGCTTATTCTGGTTTAGCCAGTGGACCCTAAATGTAATCACAAGTGTCCTTATAAGAGCAAGACAGTGGGAGTTTTGAGATGGAAAACAGGAAGGTAATGTGATCATGGAGGCAGAGAGATTTCAGTGATATGGATGCAGGACAAGGTATAACTGGGCCACCAGAAGATAAAACAGGCAAGGAATGGATTCTCCCCGAGAGCCTTCAGAGGGAGTACAGCCCTGCTAACACCTTCATTACAGCATCCTGTCACAGTAGCAATCCTGTATTAGGAGACTAATGGCATTTGTTGATTTATGTGGTGCAAATAAACCCACTGTGGCCGATTTTCAGCTACCGATGTATAGTCACTGACCAGAGTTGGGAAGAGATGCACACAGTGGGCTGGCCTAAGTTCTGGCACCCAGTGGTCCTGGATACAGGTGCTTCTTTTCATTTCCTCTTTAATTTCTCACTTGGCTTTCTTTTAATTTCATTCTTCCCTCCAGAGACAATGGAATGAGGTATCCTTTGCATTCCATTATGTCAAAGCTAGAGGCCCGGTGCACAAAATTCATGTACTGGGGAAGGGGGGATTCTCTCAGCCCTGCTGTGCCTCTCGCAGTCTGGGAGCCCTCGGGGGATGTCCAACTGATGGCTTAGGCCAGCTCCCCAGGGAGCGGGCCTAAGCCATCAGTTGGACATCCTTAGCACTGCCGTGGAGGTGGAAGAGGCTCCCGCCACTGCCACTGCACTTACCAGCCATGAGCCTGGCTTCTGGCTGAGTGGTGCTCCCCCTGTGGGAATGAGCGTCTGCCCCCTGGTGATCAGTGTGCATCATAGCAACCAGTAGTTCCGCTGTTCGGTTGATTTGTGTATTAACCTTTTATTATATAGAATCACCCAGAAAAAAAAGACAATAAAAATGACTAAAAATTTACTCAAATTAGTAAACTATAAGGTGGTGTTTTCATAAAACTCAAATTAACGCATCCTGTTGATGAATTTAAATGACATTATAGCATAAAAAGTATAAGCTGTACACTCACCTGCACTGAAGTTCTGCCCCTACTTAGTAACTAATGATCCTCAGCAAATTGCTGAGTTTGTTTTCTTACCTGCACACAAAGTGCTCTCGGTATTAAGTGTTCAACAAAAGTTAGAATTATTTTACTATCATGTACATCATTGGTGAGGCTGATGATAACAGTAATAGCAAAATATTAGTAATAGTACTTTATTAAAGATGGATAGACCATTTTATTCATTTGCAGAGATAAAGAAGGAAAGTTGGGGATCAGAGACACTTCCCAGGAAGCCGTGCAAAAATAATTGTCCTGTGTAGATGATGTGGATTTTGGAAGAGAAACAAGAGGTAAGGGGTAGAGCAATGAAGGTCCTGCAGGGGAGGAGAGAGATTCTAGCAGTTACGTTGGGCACGTTGTGAGGCAGATGTCGAAAGAGAACTTGGGGGAGGTTGAGCCAGTGACATGCTGTGCCGCTGCCACCAGGAAAGCTTCAGCAAGAGGTTTCCACTGTCATCAAACAGACCAAACTAATCTTTTGGAGATGAGCTGACAGGCAAAAATAGACTTCAAGGCAGTCAAGAATTATTCAAGTTACACACGGCTGCTTTTTATTTTTATCTGGACTGGCAGAATTGATATAGACTTGAGCAATTATTTGGGGATCTCAGCTTAGATACACATTGCATGATCTAGTGAAAGTGAGGATGAAGGTAAATTTCCCTTAAATCTTTTCACTCTCCATAGCCCCAAAGTTTAAATGAGCGCCTTCCGCTTGTCTATTGGCTACAAAGAAAATAAAGCTACCTGTTCACATTTAGTCCTGGCTTGGGTGATGTTCTAAGCCCCTTCTTCGCCTCTTTTGGCTAGAAGGCAAGCAGATGGAAATAATAATCTCAGAGCAGTGAAAATCGCTGGTGGGTAATCAATGACCTCAATTGTAATTGAGCAGGTTCCAAGAAAAAATACTTTTTAGTGCTCATTCTGATTTGTAATTTTCTCCCCAAAGTGCATCATTCCAATCAAGTAAAGCAAACTTGACAGCGAAGCTGCAGAAAAAAAATATGTAATACAATATATCCAATCCCATCCTCACCTTCTGCCCTTTGTCCCCAGTATATAGGACTTTTGTCAGACATGGCTCAATAGGCTGATGCCAAAGTCAAGTTTATTTAAGACCACAATTGGACTTTTCTCTCTAAAAGAATGGTAAGAAGAAACATCATTTAGCTTATTTTGTGTGTGTGCATAATTACCATGGGGTGCTCACCTTCACTCTAATATCCATTCCCAAATTCTTCTGTTAATATCACCAGGCAAGGATTTCTAAATAAGATTTATCATCAAAATCAAGTGGGAACATTTTAGAAATAGAGATTCCCATGGTCACATCAGATCTACTGACCCATCTCAGGAAATAGTTCTTTAATTTTCCCAGGTGACTTTGAGCTTCACACAGATTTGGAAACTGCTGTCGTGGTACATGTTAGTCACTGTGGCTATGTCCCAATATTCCACTCCAGTACAATGGAGTCGTGCAGACAGATTCCAAATCTCATTTAAATAGAACTTACGTTCTCCAGATACACCCTCCTCATTCTTCTTCCTCCTCCCCACACCTTTAGGTTTAGGGCTGCCTGAGACTTTATCATAACAATCCCACAACTGCTTTGAACAGATTATAGGAAGGAAGATGGGGGAACAAATGGAACATACATCCACAAGACATATCAAAAACATCATAACAAAAGAAATGGACTCATAGATAGAAAGAACATTTTGACAGCTGCCAGATGGGAGGGGTGTTGGGAGCCGGGTGAAAAAGGTGAAGGGGTTAATAAGTACAAATTGGTTGTTACAGAACAGTCATAGGGTTGTAAAGTACAGCACAGGGAATACAGTCAATAATATCCTAACAACTATGTGTGGTGTCAGATGGGTATGAGATTTATTGGGGTAATCACTTTGTAAGATATATGAATGTCTCTTCACTGGGTTGTACAGCTGAAACTAATATAATATTATTGTATGTCAACTGTAATTGCAAATAAAAAAATTACTTAAAAAGACAAGCAGATAAATAGAAACCTTTTTTATTATGCGGATCATGTGCTCTGCACATTTATCCCATTTAATTCTCACAGCACTGAAGAGGTGGTCCATTATCATCCATCTGATTTTACCTCTGGGGTGAGAAATATTCAGTACAATGTACTCAATATATTAGAACTATTTGAGTTGTAAAACTAGGAAGTATACTCAAGCAGTCTGAATTCCTTAACCACATGCCGAACCATAAAGCTATAGGTCAGTGATGGCGAACCTTTTGAGCTCGGCGTGTCAGCATTTTGAAAAACCCTAACTTAACTCTGGTGCCGTGTCACATATAGAAATTTTTTGCTATTTGCAACCATAGTAAAACAAAGATTTATATTTTTGATATTTATTTTATATATTTAAATGCCATTTAACAAAGAAAAATCAACCAAAAAAATGAGTTCGCGTGTCACTTCTGACACGCGTGTCATAGGTTCGCCATCACTGCTTTAGGTCCACAGAATGGGATAGGATAGTCAAACAAGGACATTTTGTGCTTGATGTGAGCTAGAGGAACAAAAAGAGAACAACACCTTTTCCTATCCAAGCAGACAGAAGGACTGGGGTTGGGGACCTTCCAGAATCATGGGCAGGGCACGTGGGAGGGACACTCAGGCCTCCTAATCAGCCCCCTCTTCCAAATCTCAGGTCTGGCTAGCTTTGTTCCTATTAGTCAAAGAGCCCTAGTAACCCGGCTGCACCACAGGTGTCCTTCCAAGACTAATGCGCACCAGGACACGTCGGGTGGCTGTTTCCAGGGAATCGCTGCAGGTGGGTGGACCCGAGTAGCAGTAAGCACCAGGCAACAATCAGCAGATAGGATTTCAGAGTCCTCTCTGTGGAGACACGGTGCGCCCCTGTGGAGCCCTCAGCGCTGCCTCTCCCTGGAGCCCTCTCACCGCTGAACGGACAGTAAATAACATAATGATTCATTAAAAGCAGGCACATGAGAAAGATACTCGAACGAAGCTGAACGGACAGTAAATAACATAATGATTCATTAAAAGCAGGCACATGAGGAAGATACTCAAATGAGTCCTCAGGCACAGGAGGAGGGAATGGACTCCTCTAGGGAGATAAAGGGCTCATATTTGGGAAATGTGTGTCAGACCAGTCCTAATTTGGGGAATGGGTAAAAATTTCCACTGACCAAAGGACTTGTTAAAATACGACTTTGAAGAGGTGATGATTATTAAATTGAGATGTAGTGTACTTGTACATGCCTTTTATGTGCTGCAACCCATGTTCTGAGTAATGATTACTCACCCCTTTCACTGAGGGTCAGAGAAGTTAATGACTTAATTGAAAGTCACATCATTTGCAAAAGATTCAAACTGGGAATAGAACACAAATATTTCAGATACCCAAACCTACGCTCTTTACAACACATTAGAGGAGACTGTCTCAAAGGCATGAAAAAGTTGCCCCATTAGAAGTTGAACTTAACCTTCCTGCCACCAACTTCTCCGCTGCTGTTAGTAGCAGCACCATTTCCCTTTAGTAACTTTACTTGCTTGCTTTCTGACTTGCACTTCATATTTCACCATATATTAAATACTGAACAATTTTGATCTGCAATGTGTCTCAGATTCATTGCTCCCCAGCCATCATCACCCAGGTACAAGTTTTCTGCACTTCTGATATATATCCTGAGAACAATTTATTAATAATCTTTTTACCTCCAGTCTTTATGCATCAAACCATGCTTCACAGGTCTGTGTTATTCTTTTAAATGTGCCTAAAGAATGTGTAGTACCTAACCCCATATTTCATCAATCAATTGGTGAGTAGTATTACCATTCTAGTATCTTTCCATATCTTATATTTCCAAGTTATTGAAAATCTCCCTATAGTGGAAGTATTGATCATCAATAAAACCTTGGGAAGATGCAGACAGCAAGGGATATAGGTGAATGACTGTCAGAAAAGGTCTTAGAATCCAAGGACCTCTACCTAGTGGACATTTAGGTCTCCACTGGATATCCAGATGAAAACTTCTTTCTCTTTACAGAAAAGAAGAAGCAAAAACAGGTTCCTTACCTTGCTGGAGGCTAATTCCAGCAGGTCATAAATGCAAGAAGTTCATCAAAAGGTTGGTGGCCCTTGAGCCTTCAGCAAGGGCTGCAGATACATATTATTGCCTACTGGAGTGGCCGAAAGCATTTCCCCAAAGCTGAATTTACATAAATGATTGCTTGCTGTCGGACAGCTGAGGGCATTTTAATCTACATGTTATTGCCTCCTGCTGGCCAAACAGCTGAACAGCCAAACAGTTCCCCAACCTGACAATGCCTACTATATACTAAACCTTACCTTTGATTTGTATATCTACTTTGCTATAGGGCAGAATGTGGGAATAAAAAGAGCCCTGGGTGCGGAGATAGGGAGAATTTAGCTACTATAGCTAATCTTCCCCTGGCTCTCCCATGGATTACAAATTGACATTATATTTCTAGTCTCTTCATTAATTTACACACAGTGCCTTCTCCAGATTCCTGAACCCTTCTAGATGCTTGGAAAGACCTCCGGCATTACCTGAGCAGATATTTGAGACTTTAGGAAGAGTAAAGAAAAGGGCCACAGCTCTTTTTCTAAATAGAAAGATGGATTGCTGGATGTCTTCACCTCGGTTCATCTGGAAGCAAAGCCCGAGACCAGAACTTGGCTGTAAGTCTTTAATTGGTGTGAGGAAGTAGGGCTGAGGGAGTAGAAAGAGTGACACGTGGAGAAAGAGGAAAAGCCAGCATAGGGGCATGTGACCAAGGTGCTGCTGTGGCAAAGGGGCTTGCTTCCCCAGGACTGCAGAGCAGCACCCAGGATGCTCCCAGCGTTCTCCATGGAGGACAGAGGCTGTGCATTTGTCCATTGGCTCCCACTGCCCACTGGCCAAGGGTTGCCCAGAAGGCATTAACCCCCCTCCCCCCCACTCCCAGTTCCCGGCCGACCAGCAGGGAGACAGACTGTCTCCCTTATGTTAGAGAAAGCTCTGAAGCAGAAACAGGGCATCTGGACTCACTTGATTATATCAAACATGTTATAAAAAATACCCCAAATAAAACATAATTGTGTGCCTTAAAATGTAAAAAATATATATATGTAACTTTGTTTCTGAAATGACTATCAATTTTGATATTGCCATTTTTTGTTTCATATTTTTAACTGATTTTCTTTTTTAAAGTCTTAAATATTTTTAAGGTTTCAAGTATTTTAGCCATATGCATAAAACAGCCTTGAAACTCAAAAACTGTTCAATGAAACAAATAGCTACAATTCTACTCCAGAACCTATCCTTAAAACAGTTGTAAACAAGTACTGAGAATTCATATTTCCTGAAATTGGTATCACAAGCCCTAACACCAGGCAGCAACCATCCCTGGTGCAAACAGGAGTGGAACAAGAACAGTGCAGAGCAAGAAAAAAATGATCAGAGAATAGAATAATAAAAGCAGAACAGAATAGAGAGCAGACCAGAAAAGAGATTTCTATCAATTTCACCTGGCAAAGACTCAACAATTTCCCAGGATAATGAAATTATAAATGAATATCAGAATCTTAGAAGAATGATGTAATCATCATAATCCATTTAGTTATTTCCTTAACTATTCAAAATTCTGATTCCAATGTGGGTTTATATTTTCAAATTAATCTTTTCAGATTCCTTTATGAAATCCAAGTCAGGAGCCATCCCAGACATTGGTTAAAGAAAACTGACAATTGTAAAAGTGTGTTCTTCTACAAACTACTGCCTTAGCAAGGCTTTTTTGGTGTTAATTTAATATTATACTCAGACTGAGGACCTTGTACTAACCATCTTTCCAGTATCCAGTTCACAGGTCTCGCCAACAGTAGTTCTCATGCTCCATCACTGCCGGGAGAGCTTGAAAGATTCATTAACCGTCTCCAAATAAATAAATCACCCGTGGTGCACAACCACGACTCTGCTACATAGAGGGGCCAGGTGAAAAGAAGTGCCGTTGCAAAAACATGTCTGATTCAGAAACTTTCCCTGGAGATTCTGATTACAGTTTATGTTTGAAACTGCTCTTTCTTTCACCTGTCTTGGACCCTTAACCATTGCAGAGCTAGCCTTTCATCCATGAAAATAAAAGTCTGTTAAAGCAGAAAATTGTTTTTTAAAAACACTGTCCCAAATCTTTAGCAAACCCTGATGTGTAAGAGGGTCAAATTTTTAGCCAAAAATTAGAGGTATTAGCCAACATGTATGTGATTAGCATTATGTCAGGCTACACCATGGAAATTTATTTTTTTAAATGTTATGTTATTGTTTAAAGTATTACAAATAGTAGTACATATGTCTCCTTTTTTTCCCCATTGACCTTCCCCTGGCATCCCCTAACACATGCCCTCACCCCCCACCCCAGTGTCTTGTGTCCATTGGTTATGCTTATATGCATGCATACAAGTCCTTCTGTTGACCTCTTACCTCCCCCCGCACCCTCCCCAGCCTTCCCACTGTAGTGTGACAATCTGTTCAATGCTTCTTTGCCTCTGTATCTATTTTTGTTCATCAGTTTATAATGTTCTTTATATTCCACATATGAGTGAGATCATGTGGTATTTTTCTTTCACTACTGGCTTAATTTCACTTAGCATAATGGTCTCCAGTTCCATCCATGCTGTTGCAAATGGTAAGAATTCCTTCTATTTTACAGCAGCGTAGTATTCCATTGTGTAGATGTACCAAAGTTTTCTAATCCATTCATCTGCTGATGGGCATTTAAGCTGTTTCCAAATCTTAGCTGTTGTAAATTGTGCTGCTATGAACATAGGGGTGCATAAGTTCAATTGGACAAACTTGACTTTCTATCAGATTTTAAATTCTTTTTTTTTTTACAAATAAAAGTTGTATATTTTAAGGTATATACTTGATGTTTTGATATATTTAAACATTGTGAAAAAATTATCATCATCAAACTAATTAACATACCTATCACCTAGCTTAATTACAACTTTCTTCTTTGTGTGTAGAACACTTAAAACCTACTCTCTTAGTGAATTTCAGGCATATAATAGTGTTACATTAGATCTGTACATTAGATTTTCACAACTTAGTTGTCTGGCATAGCTAAAACTTTATATCTTTTACAAATTCTACCCATTTCCCCTTCCTTCACATCTTACCAACCACCATTCTACTCTCTGCTTCTATGAATTTGACTATTTTAGATTCCATATATAAGTGACATCAAGCAGTATTTTTCTTGGTTTATTTCAGTTAACAAAATATTTTCCAGGTTCATCCAAGTTGTTGTGGCAGAATTTTATTGTTTTTAACGCTGAATAACATTCCATTATATTATTTTCTCTACCCATTTATCTACCTACAGACAGGTTGTTTCCAGGTCTTGGCTATTGTAAATAATTCTGCAATGAACATGGGAGTGCAGATATCTCTCTAAGATCCTGATTTCATTTCCTTTGGATGTATACCTAGAAGTGGGATGGCCGGATTGTCTAGTACTTTTATCTTGTAATCTTCTATCTTTTTTATAATAGCATTCTAACATGTATGAGGTGATATTTCGTTGTGGTTTTAATTTACATTTCCCTGATAATTAGTGGTGTTGAACACCTTTTCATGTACTTGTTGACCACTTGCATGTCTTCTTTAGAAAAATGTCTATTCAGGTCTTTTGTCCATTTTTCAATGTTTGTTTTGGTTTTATTGTTATTGGGTTATATTAATTAGAGATAGAGATAGAGATAGATATTAACCTCTTATCATCTATATGGTTTGCCAATATTTCCTCCCATTCCATAGGTTGCTTTTTCACTTTGTTGATTGTTGTTTCCTTTGCTGTGCAGAAGCTTATAAATTTGATGCAGTTCCAATTGTTTATTTTTGCTTTTGTTGCCTGTGCCTTTGTTGTCATATCCAAAAAATAATTGCCCAGAAGCTTATATTCTAGGGAGGGGGAGAGATAAACAAGAAGTGATAAATATAATAAATAAAAAAAATGTGGCACGTATTAGAAGATGATAATTTGAAAATGAAAAGAAAAGTGAAGTTAAGAGTGATTAGGAGGGACAGGGAGTAGAGCATGTGCAATTTTAAATAGTATGGCTAAAGTAATCCTCATTAAAATAGAGGCATCTTCAAACAGATTGTCAAACTGCAGCGGGAAGGTTGGGGAGGTTTGGGGGGCAGGAGGGAGGGGGCTAAGAGATCAACCGAAGGACTTGTATGCATGCATATAAGCATAACCAATGGACATAAGACACTGGGGGGTAGGGGAGGCCAGGGGATTGTCAAGGGCAGGGAAAAAAAAAAGGACACATATGCAATACCCTTTGTAATACTTTTAGCAATAAAAAAATAAAAAATAAAAAAAATAGAGGCATCTGAGAAAAGACTGGAAAAGTTAAAAAAAATTTTCTCCTTTTTTTTTCAAAAAAATGCAATTGTCTCAAATAAAAAGATAGAGATGTTATACTCTTTTGATGTGATGGCCAGAAAACTAAAGAATAAATAATTTAGAAAAAGAATAAATTTTCCTTCTGAAATTTGAGTCCATTCTAAAGGAAATACATCTAAGAAGAGAGAAAATAAATACAGCAGTGGTACACATTATTCAGATAATTTCAATGGCAAAAAGCTTTCTATGAATTTCTTTTTATCTTTAAATGCTTGATCAGATGGAAAAGAATATCAAGTTTCAGAATCTCAGCTAGCAAGATGACATCCCAGGAATATACAAAATATAGAAAGGTGGTTTTAGGTTGTGTGGTTGAAATTTGAACTGTTATGATTGTTCTTAAACAAATTAAAATGTTATTGACCCTGATGGCTCAATTCAAGCTTCAGTGTCCCATAAGATACGTGGTTTATAAAAGCATTTAACTCATTTGAATCTTTGGATATTATGTGCCTACTGAAATGCTGTTTTATGACTATTTTCAGGATGCCTGGGATTAGTAAATTTTTGAGAGGATGGACCATAATTTTTAATGCTTAGTATTATATACTCTATAGTTCTTTAACATAATAGGCCCTCAGTAAGTATTTGTTGACTGGTATTTACAAATATATAGACAGGGAAATGTGCATGTCACTTGCTTTTTTATTTCACTTGGGAAGTTGCAGATATTTCAGAAAGACCTATTTAAATAGAGCTAATCATTACAATAGTCTTTACAGTAAACCAAAATCTCCCTGTAAATTCTATTCATTGACTTAATTCTGCCCTCCATTGTGAATTAAAGCAATACATGCAACTATTTTATCTTTTATTGACAGTTGTCTATGCTCTAAGAGAAGGCTTTACATATGTTCATTCAAACACCACACTTCTTAATAATTCTCATTTAAGAATTATGTTGAGCATTAAAAAGGAAATAACTTTGAAATTTTAAAATAATAATATAACATTAAGAGGCAGTCGTTTGAAATCCCTTCCCTTCCCTATTTTACTATCTAATGCAACAGTAAGGGCATCCTTGGTGCTTCCTCTGGCAACAGAACACTGTGCCCTCCTGAGCAGAGCTTGGGACTGTGGCTGCAGCATCAGCACTACAGCATCAGGCTTGCTCAGGACACCGTGTCCCAATTAGTCATTACCTGCCTGAAAGAACAATAGCAGGATGGGTACAAAGCAACCTTTCTGCTGTTCTAATCTTGATTCAAGATGTCAAATGTACAAAATCCAAAGAGTAATTTCAAATGAAGATAATATAAGAGGCAAGTGGGGAAA
Organism: Myotis brandtii; assembly: GCF_000412655.1. Lineage (NCBI taxonomy): Eukaryota > Metazoa > Chordata > Mammalia > Chiroptera > Vespertilionidae > Myotis > Myotis brandtii. The sequence continues at coordinate 291,887 of NW_005354829.1, read as the reverse complement.
ATGACAAGAAAAAAATCCCTTTCAAATAAATTCCAACTTCCTCCTAATTGCTAGCCATTATCTTGGCTCTGGTACAATTAGTCCCTCTAATAATATATTAAAATTAAGTTTTGTCCATAAAAAGTCCCAGACAGAACCATTTTTAATATATTTAAAAATTGAATCATTATGCTGTACACCTGAAACCAACACAATGTTATGGCAATTTTTTTTAGAAGTCCCATACATAACATTATAATGGTTTAAATACTGCAGTGCTTCATTTCATTCGGTAAGCCTGAATATTTAAACTAGTGTCCTGGTGCACAGATTCGTGCACATTGAAAGGAAATTAATTAGAAGAAATATTTTAATATTGCTTACTCGTGCTTTCTCTATAATAGAAGTATCAACCAAATTCACGATCGACAATGACAGATCGAAACACATGTGTGCAATTGGCACCAGTGAGAGCTTTATATGTATCGTGCATGTGTGAGTCAACTTAGCCTTTTATAGATATAGAATAAACTTGATTAATTAGACCTGCTTTCTGATTTAGCTAAACTTTTTCCAGCCCAGTGAAGCACCCCAACTTCTCTTTTAGGTAATTGTCAGCAACAAAGCAGTAAATATCAATACGGAGCACATTATTATTGTAGATCATGCAGGGAGAACAAAGGGTAAAATATTTAACTGCAGCAGTGTTTGACTATATTCTGCACAGTGAGAAAACCTGAAGTCATTTTCAAGTTCCACCATTTCTTACTTCTTTTCAATTAGGTCAAGTTTCTAAACTTTCTAAATTTCTGTTTCCCGGCTAATGAAAAAAAAAATAGGATTCTACTGAGTCTCCTATCTACCTACTCCAGCACTTCTGTGAGGATCCAATGAGATGAGGCACATGAAAACGCTCCACAAACATTTGGATAAAGTGTAAAATGTTTGCACCTGGCTATAAAGCAAGTCGTGTTCCTGGGCTGAAGAAACTCCAAGGAGGCTAGTTGCTAGGGAGAGGAAGTCAGGAGTTGCTATGTGACGTCATTACCCAGCGCCCACAGCGACCGTTTCTGGGCTGGGCTGGGCTGGGCTGTGGGCCACATTTTGCACCATGGGATCTTGGCAGTGTTGGCTGCGATTTGGTGGGGTGTCACTCCGGGGTGGTGGCAGGGCCTGTGTCCCACTTGGGGGAAGCTAAGTGTTGGTTTGCCAGCGCCATGTCCGTGGTGCTATTTTTAAATGGCCAGTGCGCATCATGGCAGCTCCTGTGTTGAGCGTCTGCCCCCTGGTGGTCAGTATGCATCATAGCTACCGGTCAGACAGACACTGCCTTTTATCTATATAGATCAGGGGTAGGCAAACTTTTTGACTCGAGGGCCACAATGGGTTCTTAAACTGGACCGGAGGGCCGGAACAAAAGCATGGATGGAGTGTTTGTGTGAACTAATATAAATTCAAAGTAAACATCATTACATAAAAGGGTACAGTCTTTTTTTTTTTAGTTTTATTAATTTCAAACGGGCCGGATCCAGCCCGTGGGCCATAGTTTGCCCACGGCTGATATAGATAGTTCTTTACAAATTATAAAGCACTTTTTAGATACATGGTATAGACTCTGAAAGCTGGAGAGGCACCTTAAAAATTACTGAGATCAATCTCATAATCTCCTTTTATTCTTATAACAATCCTATGTGACTTTATGTAAGTACTAGAGGCCCAGTGCATGAAAATTCATGCACTGGAGTGGGGGTGTCTCTCAGCCCAGCCTGCCCCCTCTCACAGTCCGGGAGCCCTCAGGGGCAGGAGGCGACCTGGCGATCAGGAGAAGGCAATGCCACCATCACCCCTCTGCTGCTGCCACTACCGGCAGCACAAGCCTCGGCCGGCCCTAGTTACCTGAGCCTCAGGCTGGCCCTGGGCTGCTGGGCAGCCGCCATCTGAGGCTTGCCTGCACCTCAGCCAGCCCTATTTGCCTGAGCCTCAGTCAGTGGTGATTGCAGGAGGACCCAAGGCCCCCAGCGGGGCTGAGGGGACTACAGTGGCAGGCATGCGGAGCAGCCAGCCCTGCCCCCGCTGTGGGTGCAGCCATCTTGTGAGGGTATAATGGTCAATTTGCATGTTACCTCTTTATTATATAGGATTCTTCCCATGTTATCATTGAGAATGAGAGCATGGGACAGTCACACACTTTTCTAGACCACAGAGATGAGAAGTGGGGGAATTAAAACTAACACCAGGCTTCTGAGTCCTGGTCCAGAGCCTCTTCTTAAACATCATGCTGTCACTTCTCTCAGCAGTACCTGCTAAGAAATTTGTTATTTACCTCAATTAATTTTCTAGCTTTATCCCTTTAAGTACTGGATATTGGTCATCATTGTGAATACTCATTATTGTTGCTTAAAACATTATACTTTTATACCCACAGAAAATAACTCTATGGAAGAATTTAAGCCAAACAAACAAACAACAACAAAAACTCTTGACACAGACAACACTCTGGTGATTACCAGAAGGAAAAGGGGTGAGAGTGGGGGTAGCAGTAGGTAGAAGAGAGTAAAGGTGGGATAAATGGTGATGGAAGGAGACTTAACTTTGGGTGGTGAGCAAACAATACAATATATAAATAATGTATTATAGAATTGCATGCTTGAAACCTATATAATTTTATTAAGCAATGTAACCCCAATAAATTCAATAAAAATATTTTTTAAAAAGATAATAACTTTGTTTTCTATCTTGTTCCAAAATACAATAGCAAATGATTATAAGAATACTAGAGGCCTGGTTCACAAAATTCATGCACAGTAGGGTCCCTAGGCCTGGCCAGCAATCAGGGATAATCAGATTCCCTGCCTCCCCGCCTCCTCCTTCCCTCACCACCCACACACCACCACCCCGCTTCCTCCTTCCTTTGCTCCCTCAGTGCCCCGCCGCAGCTGCTGGTCACCCGACATATTCCGTGCCACCCCCTAGTCAGGGCATGTCATACCAAGCAAGCAAACTCCCAAGGGAGTTTGCATATTAGCCTTTTATATAGAGAGATGGAAAAAAAAAAGAGTGATGGAAAATGCTGAGACTGAAAATTAAAATTTTTATTTTAGTGTTAAATACATTTAAGTTAGACTCTTATTTGGCTGAAGGGTGTCAAAAGGTGCAAACTTCCAGCTATAAAATAAGTCATAGGGATGTAATGTACAGCATGGTGGCTATAGTTAATAATGCTGTACTGTGTATTTGAAAGTTACTAAGACAGTAGTCTTAAAAGTCCTCATCACAAGTAAAAAAAAAAAATTTGTAACTATGTGTGATGACAGATGTTGATTAGGCTTACTGTAGTGACCATTTTGCAATATATACAGATAACAAATCATTACATTGTACACTTGAAATTAATATAATGTTACTAGAGGCCTGGTGCACAGGATTTGTGCACTGGTGGGGGGCGTGGCCTGCGGGGATCAGCCTACTGTGGGAGCACCGCTCATCCCGGTCAGCCGAGCAGCACTCCCATTGTGGGAGCGCACTGACCACCAAGGGGCAGCTCCTGCATTAAGCGTCTGCCCCTTCATGGTCAGTGCAATTCATAGCAACTGGTCGACCAGTCGTTCTGGTTGTTCAGCCATTTGGTTGCTGAGCTTTTATTATATAGGATATGTTCATTTTACCTCAATCGAAAAATTTAAATAACTTAAAGTACTAAAAATAAGTCTCTTGTTTGGAATTATGACATAAGATCAAATGAGTTTTCAAGTCTATATTGTGTTGAACACCTACTATGTTTTTCACTGAATGCTACCCTGCAGGAAAGCAGTTTGTTTAGGAGGAGGGGAACATGTATGATGGATGACTTAGATGGAAGGGTCTGATCTTCAAGAATCTATAGATCCAGGTTTGAATCCCAGTTCACCTCTCTGTGCCTCAGTTTCCTAGCCTGTAAACTAGTCATAATACCCACTTCACGTAATATCTGACATACTCTCCACTCTATTCGCTCCAATTCATACTCTATACTACTCTGCCCCTTTCTCTGCTGACCCTTAAGGATCACATTACCCAGGCTCACAAGCCTGTGCTCTCCCTAGTTCCAGCCAATGGGAGGCACTATCAGTCCAATGCACATCACTGGAATGGTGAAAGCAAAGTTTGGGGTGCTCAAAAGATAGATTTCCTATTACTCGCAGCAGCATCAAATATGCAATAACATATTTAAGTGCCTTGACCCTGTATCTTCCTCTAGCTATTGACACTTTCTCTCTGCTCCCCGTCACAACTGTTTGAAATACAGCCTTCACAGTAATTACAGGCTGATGGGCACCTTGTTAACTCTGGAGCTTGTGAAAATAGTGTGCTTGGCTAGAAAAGAGTATAACCTTGGTTTAAAGCCTAGCACAATATTGCTTTAAATGTTTTCAAATTCTACTGAACTAGGGTGATAATGGTGGAAATTAAACATATTCAAGAAATAACTAGGATGAGGGGAGTAATAGCCAAAGTATATAGTGTTTCAGGCATTATTTTAACTGCTTTATATGCATTAGCTCAATCCCCAAAATAAATGCTATAAGATTTATTATTGCTGATAACCTCATTCTCATTTTGTAGTTGTGAGAACTGAGGTACAAACAACTTAAATAAACATCTCGGCATAAAGAACTATAAGTGGGAGCCCAGGATTTAAAACAAGACAGTTGAGCATAATAGCCAATATTTTTAGCCACCACCTTCTTGGCTCTCTATGGAAGTCTCTAAATTATTAATTAGTTCAGGTCTAATTTATTAGATTTTCCTTCATTTTGCAAAATAAATGAACTGAATACAGTAAAACAATACTACCTGAAAATTTCAACATATTAAATATTTCTGGGATCAATGAATCATCCATTTACCTTAAAATTCATTGAATCTTCCTCGGATTTAAATGTTTCATCTTATTGTGCAATTCAAAAATAATAACCACCCAAAACCAAAGGATCACCAGACATGAGAGAGAACTGAAATTCATTATTATAGCCAAGAAATGGAAGCTACCCAAGTGCCCATTAATAGACAAGTGGATAAAAAAAGCTGTTATACACATGCACAATGGAATACTATTTGGCCATAAAAAAATGAAATCTTATCTTTTATGATAGCATGGATGGACCTAGAGGGTATTATGCTAAGTTAAATAAATCAGACAGAAAAAGGTAAATACTATATGATTTCACTTGTATGTGGTAATATAAAGAACAAAATAAACAAAACAGCAATAGACTCAGATAGAGAGAACAGACTGATGTTTGACAGAAGGGAGGATGATTGGAAAACTGGGTGAAAAAAGGTGAAGGGATTAAGTAGTACAAATTGGTAGTTACAAAATAGTTATGGAGATGTAAAATACAGTCTAGAGAACATCCTATCTAATAATAGACAAACATGGTAATTGACCGTACCTTCGCTACAACTCCCATTAGCTAATCAGCAAGATATGCAAATTAACCACCAACAAAGATGGTGGTTAATTTGCATACATAGGCACGAAGCGGTGGAGTGAAGACTGAAGGTGCTCCGGCTGGAGCAGCGAAGGCTTGAAGGCGGCTCTGGCCAGAGCAGCGAAGACTGAAGGTGGCTCCGGCCAGAGCGAAGGCCTGGGTCCCGGGGGCCGGAGGAAAACCGGTGCTGGCAGCCAGGGGAAGGGAAGGCCTATTGCACGAATCTTTTCATGCAACAGGCCTCTAGTAAATAATAATGTAATAACTACGTATGGGGACAAGTAGGTACTGGAAATACTGGGGGGACCACTCTGTAAAGTACATAATTGTCTAACCACTATGTTATACATTTGAAACAGATATAGAATAACATTAAATGTACACTGTAATTAAAATTTAAAAAAAATTTTAATTGTAAAGCTATGTATGCTGTCAGGCGGGTACTACACTTATCAGATGATCACTTTGAAAAGTTATATAAATATCTAACCATTATGCTGTATACCTAAAAATAATATAATATTGAATGTCAATTGTAATTTAAAATTTTTTTAATTTTAAATAAAAAAGAATTTTAATATTACAAAACTAAACTTACTAACCCAACAAGAGACTGCCTAAGCAGTGTACCAGTGAATTCTTAGCTGAATTCTGATAGCAGTCTTAATATAGGATTTTTATAGAAAAAAAACACAATTGATATTAAAAATCCAATAAGTGAAATGGAAAGGAAATCTCATAAATAATATTTTGTGAGACATGTGAACTAGAACATGATGTTTTCCCCCAAATTATTATAATTCCCCTGATTTTCTAAAAGCTATTTTCTTAACTGCTTTTGTAATGTTAGCTACTTCAAACTTATGTGCTTTAAGAAGGAAAAAAAAAGGTATTTAACTTGTTTTCTTTCTGCCTTATCCAAATGTTGAAGTTCCCATTGCCCAATTCTAAATCTTTACTTAAGCTAGGGATGAGAACACCCATTCCCCAATTCTAAATCTTTACTTAAGCTAGGGATGAGAACACTTCTATTTCTTGCTCTCAAAATGAGATCCTTCAACAAAACAGACACGACTCAAACTTCCAAGTGCTTGCTGAGTATCATAGGGGGCATGCTGTCTACTAACGCTTACAGGGCACAAGGATTCTGCTTATTTAGTCCCCCTTTGTATAAGTGCCCAGTGAGTACTATAGAGAACACATGATTTACTAGCATTGACGGAATATAGTGACGGTTCCTGCTTCCAAGGTGTTTGTAATATGCTATGCTTAAGTGCTCTGTCTTGGCAGCTGTATTTATGGTACCAGAGACTGGAGATATTGGCAAAGAGCTTCAGTGGAGGTTTATAAATAAAAACAAACAAACATGAAAACTAAATATAATAGCCCTCAAAATAGACTTTTACTTGGAAAAATTCCTAATAGTCTTGCTATCTGACTACTGGACCTAAAAATAATCCTAACCTAATGACAAATACCTAAATCTAGAAACTAAGCCACATTTAATGTCCAATGGCAAGTGCATTCAAAACAGTAACTTCTTGGATGCACTTTCAGTTTATTATTATAATTATTATCTTTTTAGTACCATTTTAGGGATAGAGGTTTTTTTTAAGGAAGGGAAAATAGAGTGGGCTACACTAAAAATAAAAAATTAGAATAAAATCTTAGAAATCGTCCATGACATTTTGTAGAACAGCAGCACATGGTAGTTGACTTGAAGAACAAGAGTTACCCTAACAGTGACTGAAAAGCCAGACAAGTCTCCCGACTTCTGGCCTACTCTGTGTTCTTTAAGTCAGAACAAAAGCTGAACAGTGAATTCTAGAAGGAAATGATAACTCACATTAGACTCTGCAACACCATTCTCAACACTGAGTGAAGCTGGTGACAATGGCAAGCAATGATAGCTGAGAGGCTGCTGATACTGCAATGGATGTACCATTAGGGGTAAAAGGTATGTTGCCCCAAATCAAAGAGAGTGAGCTCTAAAAGGTTACCCTTGCTGATGAACACATTATTTCCCACTAACCAAAATATAGAGAGTTAATGGGAAAGGCCAGCACTAATGCATGCCTCATTTGGCCATTTCTTACTGCCTTAGACTTGAGATAATGTAGTAGGTCATCTTTTATAAGCAACAAAACAATTCAACTTCCAACAGAATTTAGCATATTACCAACTTTTATCACACTGTCAGAGAAGCAGTACTGATTTTAGAGTTTGCTTCTAGAATCATCTGTATCAGAATGATGATGGTATGTTTGTTAAAATGATAGATTCTGCTTTGGTTGGTGTGGCTCAATTGGTTGGAGCATCATCCAGTTCACCAAAAGTTTGTGGGAGGCAATCGAATGATGTTGATGTCTCTCTCTCTCTCTCTCTCTCTCTCTCCTCCTCTCTCTCTTTCTTTCTATCTCTATCTTTATCTCTATCTCTACTTCTCTCTCCAAAATCAATTTAAAAAATAAAAGAATTAGGAGATCATTAAAGAAAAAAAAAAAGGTAGGTTTCCAGGCCTACTGGATTAGGATTTCTAAATTACTTGATTTGGTGCAGTAGCTCAAAATCTGAGAAGCCCTGAAGGGAACCTCTTACCTCTTGCCTACCTTTAAATTCTGCCTCACCTGCTGTGAATTTCTTTGAGTCAGTAAACAAAAGTTTAAAATGCTGCAAAAATCACTTATGTCTTCCTACGTTTTATCCTGAACAGTTTTTAAAGCTTGATTTCTAGTTCTCAGCGCCTAGGAAGCTACTGTTTTAAGTGTTTTAAAGTTTTGCTTGAACTGGGATGATAATGCTGGAAATTAAACACAAACAGCTAGGACCAGGGGAGTAAGAGCTGGAGCTTACAATGTACTAGGCATTATTCTAACTGCTTTATAGGCATTAACTCAATTTCCAAAATAAATGCTATAAGATTTATTATCACTGGTAATATCATCCCCATTTTGTGATTGTGGAAACTAAGGTACAAATAAGTTATATAAATATCCCAGCATAAAGAACTAGTAAGTGGGAGAACCAGGATTCAAATAAAGATAGTTGATCATAATAGCCAATATTCTTAACCACCACTCTACTGGCTCTTTGTGGAAGTCAGCAGGATTTAGTGACTGATTGGATATGAATTGCAACATCAGGGGTGAAACTTGGTTTCTGGATTAAGACATAATCTTGATGCATGCTTATTGAGAGAAAAATAATTGCCAACATGTTCAATGGCACATATAGAATGGTTTTCAGGTAACAATGAACATTTTTAAAGAAATTGCAGATTTCTAGTACCAACCAAGATGGAGTAAGCCCAGTACTGGTTACGACCATAAACGCTGAAGAAAATATAAAAAGCAGCGATTTGAAAATTCTGAAAAATTAAACAATAGAAGGACAATTAGGAAAAAGCTTGGAAAATGACCAAGCAGCCGTGAGTTTACTGGGGTGTTTCCCCTCATTTATCTCTAGGCTTTCACCCAAAAGTGGGCCCGTCCCAGAACTATGTAACAGGCATGGACAGTGAAAACCCCAGAAGGAACACCCTCTCCCTAGCCAGAGAACCAGAAAAAAGAGGACATCTGCATGCTGGTGAGTGAGCAGAGATTTCCCCTTTTTTCCCTCTCTCTTCTTTTCTCTCCTGGCTTTCCTTGTGGCCAGGCCCATTTTAATGCTCCCTGCTCTCAGTCCAGCCTGAGTTCCCCCAAGTGAATTTCCCAGATGCCCAATAAAGCTTATTTCTTCTGATCTTCAGGTCCAACTTATGCCTGGGTATCTCCTAGAACTCACCAACAACTTTCAATCAGCAATCTTCTTTGACAGTCTTTCAAATTACTTTGACTTGCATCTCAAGGCACATTGGCCTTCCTTTGATTTGAATTTTCAGGGACAATCTGTTACTCCAGAAATCTAGACATCTCACTTTAATTCAAAAACAATTTCCTCCTAACAATACTCATTCTGTTCAGATGTGTGGAGGCAGCAAAGTGACAATGGAAAGAAATCAGGCTCAAAAGACTCAGCTATCGTAGGTAACTCAACTTCTTCCCTTTTAAGTTTGAAAAGACAGAAGAAGAGAAAGCAGCAGAAAAAAAGGTGGTTATAGTAAAATGAGAGCTGAAATGCAGGAACTGAGTCAATATTTTCAGAGATAAAAATATTATCTGTATATATAAAAGCCTAAGTGACTGCTACGACCGAACGACCAGAACCACCAGAATGACTGGTTGACCAATCGCTATGATGCGCACTGACCACCAGGGAGCAGACACTTAATGCAGGAGCTGCCCCCTGGTGGTCAGTGTGCTCCCACAGCCAACCTCCTGTGGCCCCTCCCCCGTGCCAGCCGGCCCCCACCAGCCCCTGGTACTAAACCATTCATAGAGACCTGCTTCTGGGTCGGGGTTTCATAAGTAGCAGAGCAGCTCCCTCACTGTAATCTATTGAAAATCAGCCCTCAACACAAGGGTTTGTCTTACTCCCATCTTCTCCCTTCCCCAGGGGCTGCCTTCCCACTGTGGTGGTGGTGCTGTGGCAAGGGAAGGAGGAGGGGGGGAGGCAGGGAACTACACAGTGGCAGGGCGCTGACCGGCCCGGTGACTGTCGCCTCCTCTCCCGACCCCACCAGGGCCTTCGGGCCCCGGGCTAGGATGTGGAACTAGGGGTAGGTGGCAACAGACCTGTCCCCTTCCCCAGAGGGGCCGAGGGTTGGCTCCCTCCTTGGGGCCGATGGCCAACTTCCCGTGGTCCCTCTCCCCCATCTCCTGCATGAATTTGTGCACTGGGCCTCTAGTTGACAATAATAATGCTTGGGTTTTGTAGTACAGTATTGAATCTGAGACTAAGGGGCTTTCTCTGAATGACTCTGGAAATCATGGAGTGTATTGAGTGTTCCTGAATTCTGTTCAGAGATTTTGCTGCCATTTCTGGAGTAGCCAATACATTTCTCATCTATCTATATCGTTTTCTTACTTTAATTAAATGCCAACTGACTCTTCAATTGGGATTTTGTTCAATTCTGATGCACAGTGAGCCATCTGATCCTGGCGGGGGGCCAGCAGTGTGAGAAAAGCATTTCACAAAGAAAACTGTTTGGATGTGAATGTCCCCAGGACAGTTCTCAAAATTACGGTTCTAAATGCATCTCTCAGCTTTGGATCATACTAGACAATGCCAAATTCTCAGAAAACAAAATCATTAAGATAGAATGGATACTGAGAGAGTTCATCTAAAATATGTATTTTACAAAGACAGAAGGTAGAAGGCTCACGTCACAGTTCCAGGAAAACCTTCAGCTCCCTTGCACTGTTGGAAAGATCAGAACTTCTGTACCTTTACTCAGAAAAATGGAGGAGCAAAATAAATTTAGCAAAATAAAAATCTAAGAGTATGACCTTAGATAAGAATATAAATTCCCTGGGGTCGGTTTCCTCATTGTTAAAATAAGATGGAAGTGAGACTCTTTCACTCCAAGAAAAATTATCCACTGTCTCTTTCTTTTTCATTCCTTCCACAATAGTGATTTTTTTAAAGTCCTTAAATGCATCTTGGTTTGATTTAACAATTACCCCCATCTATGCAAACAATTTAAATCTTAAGTTCTTTACACATTTTGGATTTAAGTGGAGGAGATATATTTTAAGTAATAAAAATATTGGAAATTAAAATATGCACAACACATTCAAAAATGAAATGCAATAATAGCATTTTTTTTCATTCAATGCTTTTTTTTCCTGGAAAAAAAAAAGCCCAGGAGAAGATTTGCAAAATATTAAAAGTATCTTGCTATGTATGGTGAGCTTGTGGGTAATTCATACATTTTCTTTATTCTGTTTTCCAAATTACCTTCAATGTCCCTGTATAGCTTCTATTACCAAAAACAGAAAATAAATTTGTTTATAAAAAAGGAAATGGGAAAATAACCTATTTTGTATATCAGCTACGAAGTATTTTTTTTCATATAGAATGTGTTCATTGAAATGCTGCCTGCATAACTATTCTAATTCTCTTCTATTATGTGATATTTTCTATTTTTTAAGACAATTCTCTCTGTTTTAAGAAAAATTGAGAGTAATCATGCTTCAATTTAGACTGAAATTAAGGATTGAATGATGTGTACAACCTGAAAATAATTTGGTGCTTTGAGTTGTGAGCATCACTAGTCAGGACAAACCTTCTTTGACTTAGTTGGCCTACACAAGCAAAGAGGATTTGTCTAAACTAAAGGGGTCTCTGTATCTATATAGAAAGAGCCAACGAGTCAAGGAATTGGGGGTGGGGGCTTGATAAAGAATATACCTCATGCCCGGCTGGCGAGGCTCAGTGGTTGAGTGTCCACATGTGAACCAGGAGGTCACGGTTTCATTCCAGGTCAGGGCACATGCCTGGGGTGTGGGCTCTATCCACAGTGTGGGGCCTGCTGGAGGCAGCCAATCAATTATTCTCTCTCATAATTAATGTTTCTCTCTCTCTCCCTTTCCCTTCCTCTCTGACACCAGTCCACCACCACATGGTTCCCTGCCTACCCTCCTCCTCCTTCCCTCACTGCTGCACTGCCACCAAGGCAGGTGGGTGGCCGGCCCCTGGGGAAGGGAGAGGATGGGAGTGAGACAAACCCTTGTGTTGAGGGCTGATTTTCAATAGATTTCAGCAAGGTAGCTGCTCTGCTACTTATGAAACCCTGACCCAGAAGCAAGTCTCTAGGAATGGTTTAGCACCAGGAGCTGATGGGGGCTGGCCAGCCGGGGGAAGAAGCCACAGGAGGTTGGCTGTGGGAGCGCACTGCCCACCAGGGGGCAGCTCCTGCATTGAGTGTTTATCCCCTGGTGGTCAGTGCGCGTCATAGCGATTGGTTGACCGGTCATTCTGATGGTTCTGGTCGTTTGGTTATAACGGTCGCTTAGGCTTGTATATATCCTATCTAATAAAGAGGGAATATGCTAATTGACCCTCATGCTATTGCAAAGATGGTGCCCACAGCCAATAAGGAGGGAATATGCTAATTGACTGTCCCACCCTCAAAGATGGCAGTGCCCATAGCAAATAAGGAGGAAATATGCTAATTGACTGCCCCACCCTCAAAGATGGCAGCACCCACAGCCACAAGATGGTGGTGCCCAGTCCCCTCAGCCCCCCAGCCAACCAGGGCTGGCCTGAGGCACAGGCAACCAGGGCTGGCCGAGGCTTGCACTGCCAGCAGTGGTAGCAGCAGAGGTGTGATGGGGGGTCGCCTTCCCCTGATAGCTGGGTCGCCTCCCACCCCTGAGGGCTCCTGGACTATGAGAGGGGGCAGGCCGGGCTGAGGGACCCCCCCCCTCCAGTGCATGAATTT
>NW_005354829.1:250237-278952 GCF_000412655.1 Myotis brandtii | reverse complement strand
GTTGGGCCACCTTTTGCCTTCAATACTGCAGCGATTCTTCTTGACATTGACTCCACAAGATGTTGAAAGGTGATGCGAGGAATCTGACACCATGCCTGATGAATAGCACTGTCCAGTTCTGTGAGATTTGATGGTTGTGGAACCAGCTGCCTGATGGCTCTTTTAACTTCGTCTCACAAATGCTCAATTGGATTGAGATCTGGTGATTGTGGGGCCACCTAAGCAAGGTAAAGTCTCCCTCATGTTCTTGAAAACACTCCTGCACAATACGAGCACCATGGCATGGCGCATTGTCTTTTTGAAAGAAGCCATCTCCATTTGGATACGCCATCAACATGATAGGATGAACTTGATCAGCAATGATACTTAGGTATGTTGTGCTATTCAGACGTTTATAATGATCTGGCCCTCTAGCAACTTCAGTGGGAAATTATAGCTAATTTGCCTACAAAAGTCAGGTGGTCATAAAAATCTGGCCACTCAGTGTATATATATATAAGTTTCAGCATGTCTGTCTGTGAGAAATTGATGCATTATCTCCCCAACAAGGATCAATCTGCCTCAGGGACCAGACAGGCTGAGGACTGATTTAGGGAAGAGGAAAGAGGCAAACATTAAAATCCATCAAATGGGGCCCCTGATAGAAGGGAAGCCGGCCTGAGGGAACTAGTTGGCACCAATCCTCCTGAAGGGCATTCCCTTCCCACTGACCTCTGTAGGCGATTTTTAAAAACAGATCTACAGAAATTGACAGAAATTTGACAACCTAATGGTTGACGAGAAAGAAGATATTTCAAATTCAATAAAAACAGAAACAGAGAAAACACTTTGTTTTTATGTGATGTTCTAAAGCAAACAACTCTGAAAGCCTTTTACTAAGAAGAGACACGTAAAAAATTATCAAAATGAAAGCAGATGTAAGCCATTTTACAGTAAAACCTCCATTTTCCCTAGTGTTTTCATGACCTTCCTAAGCAAGAATCAAAAACATTTGGTCCATGAGGAAATTTGTCCTCCGCCAACCCGGGTTCACCCTCCAAGTATGGAGTAGAGCTAGAACAGTGAAGAGATATTTTGAACGAACTCTGATTTATGTCCTTTGAGTTATACATCAGTGAAGTGTTTTGTTCCCTGTGCCATTAAGAACCAGGTTAGCTGACAGGCACTGTGGCCACTAGAACTAATGGGGCCCTGTATTTTTAAAAATATTGAAAAATAAAAGGATGTGGATGTTGAATGGCCATTGGCTTTTAAGATTAGTTACAATTTTGAAATTATAGTGGGTACATTTTCTTGTTTTTAGACAAAACTCTTTAAGATAAGATTTATCAAGCAGCAGATACTTGAATAAACATTTTTATAATCTCCTACCCATGTTTTTCCATTTTAAAAATAAATTTATTGTTTTCAGACACACAATATTTTTTCCCCCACATGGTTTAGAAAGTCAATCAAGGCTGTAATTTTCAACATCTGATAAAGGAAGTCCTTGAAGCACCCTCCCTTCTGTTTGCCACCTGCTGGAGCCACAGGGCATGAAGCAGATGCCCAAGTGCACAGTCATGGCAAACCACACTAACAGGAAAACCACTCAATGAACCCAACTTCACATGAAAACTGTAATTTTAGCCCAGCTGGGGTGGCTCCGTGGTTGAGTGTTGACCTATTAACCAGGAGGTCACGGTTTGATTCCCAGTCAGGGCATATACCCCGGTTTCAGCTCCATCCCAGTGTGGGGCGTGCAGGAGGCAGCCGATCAATGAGTCTCTCTCATCATTGATGTTTCTATCACTCTCCCTCTCTCTTCCTCTCTGAAATCAATAATAATAATTTTTTTAAAAACTGTAACTTTAAAGGGAATAGGTACTATGGAGCATTTTCTTCCCCCCCAAAAAAGGTATTTTTGCTTTTCCTTGGTGTGATTCAGTCCTGTGCGTCTGTTCTGAAGCATAGAAGCCGTTTATCTCCATCCGCCTTCTCTCGCACCTACGGGCGTACTACCACCCCCTGGAAGAGTCTATGGACATGGACCTGAGACCTCTGAGGCCCCAGAACTACCTTTTCGGTTGTGAACTAAAGGCCGACAAAGATGATCACTTTCAGCTGGATAATGATGAAAATGAGCACTGATTATCTTTACGCACATTCAGTTTAGGGGCTGGTGCAAAGGATGAACTGCACATTGCTGAAGCAGAGGCAATGAATGACAAAGGCAGTCCAATTAAAGGAACACTGGCAACTTTGAAAATGTCTGTACAGCCAAGGTGTCCCTTAGTGGCTTTGAAATAACACCACCTGCGGTCTTGCTGTTGAGGTGTGGTTCAGGGCCTGATATCTGTGGGCAGCACTAGTATCTGTGGAGGAACGTGCAGTCAGAAGATGGCAAGGGGAGGATGTGAAACTCCTACGTGTGTCTGAAAAGCGTTTTCTGCCCCGGAGGTGGGAGTTCAAAGTTTCCACAGAAAAAAGTAAAACTTGCTGCTGATGAAGATGATGAGGACAATGATGATGAGGAGGAGAAGGAGGACGGAGGGGGGGGGGGGGGAGGAGGAGAAGGATTTTGATGAGGAGGAAGCCTAAGAAAAAGCTCCAGTAAAGAAATCCACATGAGATACTCCAGCCAAAAAATGCACAAAAATCAAACCAGAATGGAAAAGACTCAAAACCATCAACACCAAGATCAAAAGTCAAGAATCCTTAAACAAACAAACAAACAGGAAAAAACTTCTAAAACACCAAAGGACCTAGTTCTGTAGAAGATATTAAAGCAAAAAGCAAGCAAGTATAGAAAAGGGTGGTTCTCTTCCCAAAGTGGAAGCCAAGTTCATTAATTATGTGAAGAATTGCTTCCGGATGACTGACGTGGAGGCTATTCAAGATCTCTGGCAGTGGAGGAAGTCTCTTTAAGAAAAGAGTTTAAACAGTTTGTTAACATTTTCTGTCTTATTTCATTTCTTTAACAGTTGATATCTGGCTGTCCTTTTTATAATGCAGAGAATTTCCCTCCCGTGTCTGATAAATGTTGTCCAGGTTCCATTGCCAAGAATGTGTTGTCCAAAATGCCTGTTTAGTTGTTAAAGATGGAATGCCACCCTTTGCTTGGTTTTATGTATGGAATGTTATGATAGGACATAGTAGTAGTGGTGGTCAGACAAATGGAATGGTGGGGAGACAAAAATATACATGTGAAATGAAACTCAGTATTTTAACAAAGTAGCACTGTTTCTATTTAAAAAAAAAAAAGTATTGTTTGATCTTAGGTTTGGCGCCTCCCAAACAAGCCCTGTAGCCCGTCTTGGAGGAACTTATAATGCTGTAGAGATAGCAATGCAGTCTTCCTTCACTAGCAGGAAGAGCAGAGTGCCATTTTCTGACAGCCTTCAGCTGCAGCGCCTGCAGGAACTACCTAAACTAGGAAGCCTCGGACCACAGCAAAGGTCTGATGAGGTTCAGATAGCCCAACAGGGAACTCTGGAGCAAAGGTTACTCATTAGAGGAGACTCATGTTGGGCAAAGGGGCCAGGCCACTACTCCCACAAAACGCTCAGTTAGTGTGGCAGCTCCTCAGCGAGTCTGGTCTTGGCTGGTTTCATCTCAATACCTGCTTTCCAAAGGACCCGCCCACTTGCCCTGTGTGTCCTCCAGCTGGCAGCCCTAGTGACTGCCTCTCCCCGGTTCAAGATGGGAAACTCAACCTTGCTACAGCGTTTTCTATTTTCACTTCAGCCATCCATCAAGTAGGAGCATTTTCCCGTCCTAAACCTCTGGACCCCAATGATACCTGTCTGGGATCTTTATTCTCTCTTTCCTTCTCCAGATTAAGACTTTTAATAATAGCATCAACAATAACAATATTCACATGCATACAGGATGTTATAACTTTTAACATGCTTTCATACACAATGAAGTCACTGTGCTTTTAATCTAAGCATTTTCAATCAAGCACATTGAACAGAAAAGTGAGAGAGAACAACTCAAATTGCCTGGTAATTCTGCCTGCCATTCCACAAAATAAACTGGTATCTATGAGTATATGGTACAGTCGAGCCCAAAATAGTAACTACATGTTTCATAAAATTGCAAAGAATTATGAATAATTTTAGGAGTTTCCTGACCGCTGACAAAGAAGTGGAAAACCTTGTGTAGGTTTCCAGGTGAGTGGGTGGAGCACTCTTCTATGGGTATCAGATTACAGGGTTTACTGTATTCTTATACTTTGCTACTGCAAGGCCAAGAGTGACTGTATAGTCTTTCTATCCAACTACATGTGTTATATTTCTCCAGTGAAAAGGCTTTCTTCACAATCCTTGTGCTCCTTCATGGGCCCAAGAACTCTCAATCCCAGGTCTGGACAGATCTGTGACTTATGGACTCTCTGAAGAGTGCTTGAGGGTTAACTGAAGACAGATTAAGTTGTTTGTGGTTTTTTTTTTTTTTTTTGCGATAACAGTCTCATCTTTTCCTGAACCATGTACACAAAAAAACCCTCAGGAAAATTAAAAACTTTTTTTTCACTGTAATCTTGGTATATTGTTCATAAATTCACAGAAGGCATTGACAAATTTGACAAATTTGATCACAGGCAAAAAAAAAGTGTAATTCATTAAAACTTTAAAATATTATGGACACATATGCTAATCTCAGTGCATTTTTGAAATAAAATTCTGCTATTTTTTGTGTCAAAGAACTCATGGATGATTAAGTTGTTTAAGTTTTCCAGGTAGCACACCACGAGGCCATTAGAAATTAGCAAGTACCTGAAATAATGAGTCTTGACTCTCTCAAAAGAATGTAAAGTTAATAGATTAATTCTATCAAGCTAGAATGTTCTTTCATTTAATGAGTGATGCATCCCTAGACTTTAACCCAAATCTGAATTTGGTATATAAATTTCCCCCAGGAAGGGAGATTAATGTATTGATATAAATATGCAAATATTTGAAGCGAAAATATGGAAAGTAACCATCAGATCGCGAGAACCTTCAACCCCGCTGACTTCTGGTAGCTGCCTGGAACAGAACAATCAGAGCTGGAACAGAACATATCAGAAGTAAAGGGGAAAAAACGTTCGGAAAATGGTATTACTAACAACGGCACTAAATGGTGTCACAGGTGTCCCGAGTAGAACTCATGGAAAGAACAGTAATAGCTACTGTCTCAGAAGACCTGGAATCCTGGCCTCCAGAGGAATTCAGGCAGGTTATCAGTAAGCATTAAAGTATGTAAAAGGCAACAAGAAATGGCAACAAATGAATGGGCTGGTCATCCCCAGATCACTAAGCCTGACAAGGGATTGAAACCGGATTTATGCACAGAAGAACCAGAGCAGTCTATTCTTATCACTTGTCTGAAATGCATTTAACATGATGAAGGGAAGACGGGCTCTGCAATGATTTCTTCACCCACTCATTCCTTTAATCAACGTACATGTTTAGAGCATGGGCCGTATTCAGAGCATGGCAGACACGTCTAATGTTCACTTGAACTTTTTTGCCGTTGGTTTTACTACTCATACCTCCTTTCCAGAAAGCAGTCCAATTTGATGAATTGCCTCTGCAGTCCACAGTCTCAGTGGTACAGTCCATCACCTCTGGGAATCTTTCCCTAGACCGAAAAGGACCAAAGGTAAAGATACAGGTACAAGAAAAATGGATGGCAGCCTTGTTCATAGGGAAAAACCTGAAAACAGAATATTCATCAGTGAGAGGATAAATAGATTGTGGTTTATCCATGACATGAAATAGTATGCAACCTTTTAAAAGAGCAAGTTCAATACCAGTTAACTTAAAGGAATTTCTACAACTTACTGTTGACTGACAAGAGCAATGTGGAGAGATGCATACATAACGAATTCCACTTTTGTAAAACGCTGACTTAAAAGGGGGCCCTGTAATGTGTGTTTATTGAGAAAGATATGAGGGGATGTATACCTGGCATTTAAAAATGACAAGGGGAAGGAGGACATAAAAACAAGGTTTAAGATGTCATATTTTTAAAAAACAGTGTATGTCATATACCATTTAAGTAAAATTTAAGGTATGTGGTGTGTAGGCATAAACTGTTAACAGTAGTTATCACAGGTGGTGGAGCTTTAGATGGCTGTCATTTTCTTCCCATATATCCCTCCCACAGGAAGATGTGGGCTGATGCCACTGATGTTGATGCAGATTTTGATACTGGACATGTGACTGCAATATTACACTATCCAAGCTTCATTTTATTCCTCGTTTGGACTTAATTTCACTATGGAAACCAATGTCTTAATTAGATCTTATGTGAATGTTAATCACAAAGACTGGGAGGCATCTTGCAATTTTTTCCCCTGACCTTACAGCGCCTAAGTGATCATTCTGCCAAAAACGGGCCAGTATTTCCCTGCCTGGTGTTGCTAAATGGTTAGAGAGCCGGCCAGCTCACTAAAGGGTCTCAGGTTCAATTCCAGTAAAGGGCATATACCTGGGTTGATGGGGGTGGATGCAGGAGGCAACCAATCAATGTTTCTCTCTCACATCAATCTCTCTCTGTCCCTCTTCCTCTCTCTCTCCCCCTCCTGCCCCCTCCCTTCCACTCTTTCTTAAAAAAAGCAATGGAAAAAATATCCTCAGGTGAGGATTAACAACAACAACAACAAAAAATAGGCCCAATATCTATCTTCCTTAACCCCTACCCAGAACCTCATAGGACAATGTGATGATGATCCCCCTGTTATCGTACTGTTGATCTCAAGGACCTCAGCTAAGCATGCGCATTCCAATGGTCATAAAGTAACCAGGACCTGATTAGCTTGGCACAGCAAACTGGTAGAAAGTTCCATTTATTTTGTTCTAACAGAAAGATTTTAACCTAATGATAACAAAAGCTTTTTGTAAAATTAAAAGGGAATTTTAGCTTATTATAAATATGATATTGGGCAGAGTGAAGAGTTTAAACGTTTACTCAGACTTATAAATTCCCACTGGGTAAGGTGATCCAAATAAATTCCCCCTGGGTGAGGCCCCAGGAGGGGGTTTCTAGGGGTTTGTGATGCCCATGGATACCCAGCAGTGCACCAGAAATAGGAAGACGTTTAGCAGTCAGACATGAATGTCCCTCTTCGAAAACAGCATAAAAGCACAGGCCAAATGGCCTCCAAGGTGATCCAACCCATGAAAATTTACAAATTATCTATCTTGCTTTTTAGTTTTCAGAGCATTTTTGCATACATCAGCCCCTGACTTCCACACGTGTTGAGTATTTCACTGTGTTCTAAGTATCTGATCTTCACAGCAGCCCTATCTTATAGATGAGGAAACTGAGGCAGACGGATTTAAAAACGTATGTAAGTAAAGCAGCTAATACGGTGCATCAACATTTGTTGTCTGTGTGTCCTTGGCCAAATATCCTGAATGCAAGCACCCTGAGGGCAAGGGCATTTTTTATTGGGTTCATTGCTTCAACACTCACAGCACCCGGGGCTTTCAGTGCATATCTGTTGGGCAGATGAATGAATGGCTCACCACTGAATAACTGGATCCTCAATATTGTTCTTTATATTATATTCAAAAATTGAAGATAGACTATCAATATGGGCTGTCCAGAGCCTTCAGGAAGAAACACAGAATAGATTAAATCGGGTATTTTTCAAAATATGTTTTTATTGATTTCAGAGAGGAAGGGAGAGAGACAGAAACATCAATGATAAGAGAGAATCATCAATCAGCTGCCTCCTGCACAGCCCTCACTGGGGATTGAGCCCAAAATCCAGACATGTGCCCTGACCAGGAATTGAACTGTGACCTCTGGTTCAGTTTAGACCTGCCTACAGATATATTAACTCTATGAATGCATCCACCTGGAAAACATCGGTAATTCACAGAGATAATGAGTTTCCTTGTCTTCTTCTGTCTTCTTTTTTACCCTTTGGATTAAATGTTTAATTCAAAATGCTTCAAATGCAAACATTTCCCACTGATTAAAAGACAGAATTGTAAAAAGAAAAATTGTAATTACACATTCATTTTGATGACACCTTTTATTTGACCTCCTTGTGCACATATCTTTATAAGTCTCATAATAGAAAACTGCAGGAGTCTCATGGCAACAGGACGAAAGCTTTGTCAAGAAGAGATACAGGTTCCATCATTTGGTGATTCAATTTGCCGGTGAAGCAGAGAAAAGGAACTACAGGAAAAGGTAAAAAATAAAACAGAAGAAGACAAGGAAACTCATTATCTCTGTGAATTACCGATGTCTTCCAGGTGGATGCATTCATAGAGTTAATAAATCGGTAGGCAGGTCTGATGTATCACCTCCTCTCCCAATGCCTCCCACAGTTCAATCCCTGTCCTCCCTTTTCTCTCTGTAGAAACACTGAGTCACTCCCCCCAACCCTTGCAACTCCCAGTGCTGCCCACAACAACAATGCCTCACTGAGCAATCACAGTGTTCTTTGCCTTCTCTCTAAGCTTCCCAGTTTCCTTCTTGGTTTTTCTTGTGTTTTTTTTATAATTTATTATTGATTTTTAGAGAGAGGGGAAGGGAGAGAGAGAGAGAGAAATATTTATAGGCTGCCTCCTGCAGGACCCCCACTAGGGATGGAGCCCACAACCTGGGCATGTACCCTGACTGAGAATTGAACCAGCAACCTTTGGGTGCACAGGATGATGCTCCAACCAACCGAACCACACTGGCCAGGGCCCTTTCCTATCTTGTGATCATTGCTCCCCTGCCCATCTGTCTCCCTGTCATCTAAATGCCACCATCCTCCAAGAGGCCATCATACCTCTATGCATCTGCACCCTGGCACCCTGCCCAGGGGTCTTACCCCTTGCCATAGCAGCAACACTTGTTTTCCAAATCTGGATCTCCAGCCCCACCTCTCTTAAGGGCCCAAGGCCTGCATTTTCACCTTTGTGCTTGGCATCTTCCAAGAGGGAAGGTAAATCACAGGCCAAACGCTGCAGAAAAGTGGACAAAGGAAGAACTCAGGTAATGCCACTGGTTTGGGGATCTAGGAGGTCACTGATGTGTAGAAAGCATTTTTGTAACGTGGTAAGAGAAGCCATATTAGGAAGGTATGCACTGTCCACCCAACCAAAAAGAAACAATTTGTCTAACTTCTTTTTTTTTCAATTGTATTAAATTTATTGGGATGACATCCTATATAATAAAAGCCTAATATGCTAAGTGTCCAGTCATTTGGTTGGCTGTTCAACCAATCAAAGCTTAATATGCTAATGATATGCTAAGGCTGCTCAACTGCTCACTATGACATGCACTGACCACCAGGGAGCAGATAGTCAACTGGTCGACCAGTCGCTATGATGTTGCACTGACCATTAGGGGACAGACGCTACAACTGGAAGGTTAGCTTGCTGCTGGGGTCCGGCTGATCAGGACTGAGCAAGATGGGTTAGACATGCCCAGGAGCCCTCCTGTGGTCCCTCCCCAGCTGGCCAACTTCCCACATTCCTGGCCTGCACCCTCTCGCAATCCAGGACCGCTTGGAGAGCTGGTTTCAGCCTAATCCTGCAGGCCAGGGTAAGAGACCCCACTGGTGCATGAATTTGTGCACCAGGCCTCTAGTTGGTTAATAAGATTATGTAGGTTTCAAGTGTACAATTCTATATCATCAGTATATTGTGCTGTGTGTTCACCACCCAAGGTCATCTCCTTCCATCACCATATATTGAACCTTCTTTACCCTTTTCTATTTCCCCACCCCACCCCCTTCCCTCAGGTAACCACCATACTGTTGTCTGTGTCTATGAGTTCTTGTTTGCTCATTTATTGCTTTCAGTTTTATATCCAACACATGAGTGAAATCATGTGGTTCTTGACTTTTTCCATCTGATTTATTTCTCTTAGTCTCAGACCAAATTCTGTCACATAAATATATTTATTACTCTAATATTCATTAGCAAGTAGGTGCACAGATGTTCATACATTCTGTTTGCAAGCTCCATGAATTCCTGTTCTTCAGTGTTTAAATTACCACCATATTTTAAATGTTTAACCAAGACAAAATTATAATATTCCAGAGGCAGGCTTCTGTTTTCCTTACAGTTTGCTTCAGGAAACCAGAAACTTCTGACTCAATTGCTGGACCCAAGATAATAAAAAGTTTCAGATCTTGGCTGTCAACCGGACTGGCCTTGTGAGAATCACATCCTGTTAATACAAGGGTCAAAGGAGAGAGTGTCTCTAGGTTATGTTAACCAATCTGCACATTTGAATACCTTTTTAATTTCACCAGTGGGAATGCATTTCTGACATTAATATGTCATTCAGCAAAGCAACTTATTTCAATTGATTTTATTTATTTAACACAATTAGCACTTACTATGTGGCAGATACTACTCTAAACATTATTTCACACCTTAACTCATTTAACCCTCTTAGCAGCCTATGAGGAGGTCACTAATATTATCCCCATTTTACAGTTTCAGAAACTGAAGTGCAGCTAGGTTAAATTCCTGGACTGCTATAATAATTAGTATATAACAGAGCCAGGATTCAAACTGAAACAGTCTTTCCATAGTTCATGATTTTCACAAGTCCTCTGCCTTTTGGGGTAACAGAAGTGTTTATAGAAGTTACCTCTAGAGTACAGGCTTCCTGATTAGAGTACTAGCTGAATCAATTAGAATACTTAATCATTTAGGACTACTTGGATTATAGCTTAACTAATAATGACAGTCATAATGTCCAACTCTGTACATGAAATATTTTTAAGTAAATGACCAACATAACATTAGTTATCTTTATGCTTTATTAGTATATCAGTGGAGATTGCTGGTTTTTACAAGAGATTATTCATTGATTATTTAGGCTTTTAGATAGTGTTTCTCCAACTCCACAGTGTATCCCTTGGGCTGGTAGCCATTCTGGAGTACTTCTTAGGTATGCGTAGAATTATAGGACCTAGACATAAAGGGACGTGGAGCTCAACTAGTCTAACTGCCCTTGCTTTATTAGTATATCAGTGGAGATTGCTGGTTTTTACAAGAGATTATTCATTGATTATTTAGGCTTTTAGATAGTGTTTCTCCAACTCCACAGTGTATCCCTTGGGCTGGTAGCCATTCTGGAGTACTTCTTAGGTACGCGTAGAATTATAGGACCTAGACATAAAGGGACGTGGAGCTCAACTAGTCTAACTGTCCTGAACTTTTCGATTCTTTGTCTACATCATCACTGGCAGATAATTGCGTAGCTTTTGGTTGAGCAAAAGCCATTTGGAGGAAACTCACTCTTGGGGCAGCCATCTAGTTTTCACCTGTAGGGTCTTCTTTATGTTTAGCAGGAATTGTTCTGCCTGAAACTTCCACTGAATTGTTCATCATTCTATGTGGTCATTAAGAGGTAGAACTCCGAGAAACAAGACATGCCCCCACAATATATAACAAAAATATAATGTTTCCCAGAGTTGCACAGCGCCCTCATGAGGGACGGGGGGTCACTGGAGAAGAGTTCATTGTGACGGGGGTGACAGCTCAGCAAGCCCACAAATGCAAACTCGGAGAAGACATATCAGTGAGGACTGGTGTCGTCAGGGAGGATTCTGGCAGAGGTGCTACCAGAATGTCCACATTCATAGTAAGCAAATGGTGAATTTCATTGATGGATGAACTGAGCTGATACTAGGCAACCGGGTATCTGAGCAGGGTTCCTTTATCATTATTCCTGACTCTGCTTTTGACTGATCTTAACTCAAGACCCAACTGTGACATGCCCCAAAGGTGGCTAATGACTAATTTCTTGCCCTTTGAGGCAGAAACAGAAATCAGCAAGCCTGGGTGATTGTTTCATGCCTCTGAGTTTGTTCCCAGCCAGCTGCTGATTTGGAATTGCAAGTTGCTGATTGTTAAGTGGTTCACATGAAGCCAGGCTGTTATACATTCCCGAGCAAGGTGTGGGTAACAAATTACAGATTTGTCCACGTTAGAAAACCCCAGTCTTCATACTGATAATAAGAATAATGAAAAAAAATATTACTAACAAAAATGCTTGGGCAGTGTTTTTGTAAACACTCGGTACTTTTAACTCAGATTCACACGGCATCCTGTATAAATAGAGAGAATCACAGACATTGTAATGCTTCTAAAATCAAACATTTAGTAAATATCAGATCTGATACCAAAGTCAAATATTCAAAGCTCCAATTCAAACAGTAAATCTAGAACTAACAATGAAAAAAGGCAGAACTGTTCACTTAAGGCTTATGCATTTTACGGAGTAAAATTGCAACTCAATAAAAATATAAAAATATGAGAGCCAGAAAGAGGTGACTGAGCCTGGAATGAAGGCAAATAGTAAATGGAGAAAGAAATTAATCTATGGAGCATCTCCTCTGAGATCTACTCTTTGGTCATTGGGTTCTGAGCATCATGTTAGTATCCCCAGTTGGAAATCAGGGATCTGCCTTTTATAAAGAACTAAGTCTCAGAGAGGTAATGTGCCCTTCTGGAAAATCTAAAGATGCCAAACCAAATGTAGGTAACTCCAAATCCATGTTCTTTTTATATTATTAGTTTTTCCCAAAGTGTGCCTGGGATGCCACTAGCAGGCATAAGGTGATGTTTGGTGTAGGTGTACATAGATGGACATTTTCTATGTGTTCATTTAATGTGAACTTGAGAGGATAAAACAGCTTTATATTTAAGGGCATGATTCAAAATGTCTTTAAAAGTAAATTTATGAAAACAGATCCAGAGACAGAAAAGCACTGATCAGACCGTCAAACCTCAGAGGGAAGGTAGGGGAGGGTGGGGGTAAGGGGGAGAGATCAACCAAAAGACTTGTATGCATGCATATAAGCATAACCAAGGGACACAGACACTAGGCGGGTGAGGGCATGAGTGGGGGGATTGGAGGGCAATGGGGCGATAAGGACACATATGTAATACCTTAATCAATAAAGAAAAATAAGTAAATTTGTGTTATTAAAAGTTGCTTAATTTAAAGAAAAATATTAAATATTACAAATAATCATACAATTGGTTTGCAGATGTGTTACCATATGGTGACATAGCAAAAATCATAGTGGTAGCATGGGATGTCTAAAATGTGAAAAACCTACTGGTAGAGCTACATCATGCTGCCTCCCCACAGGCAGTAATTAACAACTTTGTCAACAGCTTAAACTGAGCTCCGAACTGTTCTCCACAATATATTCTACACATGCTAAAGGAAATAATTCCAGAAAAGCTTGAATCAGATTTTTGGCACAAATGGAACTTTAAGTGATTTCCATTCATAAGTATAAGCCACATAAATTTGTATATATTCCCTCTACCTCCTGGCAGGTCCCGTTTGTCTCATTCTGGGTCATTTGATTTGCCCTAATAAGAATGGTGGCCTCTGAAGAACCAGAAAGGTTGGGAGATAAAAGAGAAGACTATTGTTCCATAGACTATCCATAAAAGTAACAATTATAAATATAAACGTTAATATTTTTATTGCACTCAAAAAATAGTAAATGGGCCAATGCCCCCCTTGTGAAATACCAGTGAGAGTTCAATGATAAGGAACAAAAAGCCATACCAAGAGGGTTGGAGAGCCAAGGCACTGAATTATTCACTCATTCAACAGATATTGATTAATGGCTATTATGTGGCCAAGAACTTTCCTATTTGGGAAATGTTCAATGGTGGAGACAAAAACACCTAATCCTCCTAGTAGTGTGCTCGTAAATGTTTTAAATAACCAGCTATCCAGGAAGAGGGGGGAGGGGACTAGCCAGTTACCATGGTGTAATACCCCCACCCTGGCTAACTCCAACAATCCATGTGCTGTCTCTAATTGTGAAGATGGAAAAAGAGCCCATGATAATTTCTTACAGTTGACTCCAGCACACCATTGAGTCCTTCTCTGTTGACACTTGAAGAGACACTAGTCAAAAATCAGAAGAAAGGGCATTTTATCATTTATTCTTCGTCCATGTACAAGGCATTGTATTCAGTGCCCACCCACACCAGGGAGGGCAATCTGCTTTATAAAGTCTACTGATTTCAATGTTAATCCCACGCAAAAATACCCTCACCGACACACCCAGAATAATATTTGACCAGATATGTGGACAACCTGTGGCCTGGTCAAGTTGACACATAAAATTAACCGTCACAGTATTCAATCAGGAGAGGGCATGATAAAGACATTGTAGCTGGTGAAATGTGGCGTACGGAAGACCCACTCCCCGGCACTGCTCATGGGGGGCCCAAGTCCTTCTGACAAAGGCGGGAAATGTGGTCTATGGAAGAAATTGTAGCTGGCAATCAACATTTAAGTCATTCCTGGTTTAATGAACTAATTCATTTTTTTTTCTCAATCCCTTATCTTATGGTGAACATGCTTGAGTCACTTTCACATATTATGACTTATATTCATGTCCATCATAAAACACTTAACTTGTTTTAATACAGAAGAACTGAATGCCATTGAAATGAATTTCAAAGAAATGAATGTCTCTTACTTATATTATAAAAGGCCCGTGGCCCTAATGCCCTAATGACCAAAGACTGGTGAGCGTGGGCGGGGCTGTGAGCACCGAGGCCACATGGGTGGGCGGGGCTGTGTGCGGGTGGGAGGGGCTGTGTGCAGGTGGGCGGGGCCACATGATTTCCCACGCTGGGCTTCTAGTAAGAAATAAAAGCGCATATGTCCCTTTTAGAAATAATGTATCTGCAACCAACTTTTAGTTAGTTACAAACCCAATTACACTAAAGACGACCTAATACCATTAAAAAGCAATTCAATCCTAGGTGGAGAATTGATAACCTATGTCCACAAAAACTTGTACGTGATGTTTATAGCAACATTATTTTTAACAGCCAAAAAGTAGAAAACACTCAACTGACAAACAGATAAACCAAATGATCATATTTATGTATCATATTTATACAATGGAATATTAATCTGTTATAAAAAGAAAAGAAGTTCTTACACATGCTACATAGATAAACTTTGAAAACATATGTTAAGTGAAAGAAGCCACACACAGATGGTCACATATGCTATGATTCCATTTATATAAAATGTCCAGAACAAGCAAAAATATAAAGACAGAAAGTAGACTAGCAGTTTCCAGGGGCTGGAGAGAGGAAGGCATGGGGAGTGACTGGTAATAGGTACAGGATTTCTTTTCAGTGTGATGAGAATGTTCTTGAATTAGAAGGTGATGATGGATGTGCAACTTTGTGAATATTCTAAAACCCCTGAATTGCACACTCAAAAAATGACTTTTATTTCAACAAACCTGTTATCTTAAAAATATATAATCTATGTGCTTGCCCTTCTTTAGAGACAGTATGCATTTAAAATCTTTTAAATATAGAAATGATTTGGGGTAGAATAAAGGATTCAGAACAAGAAACTCCCACCTAAATTCCAACAAAATATTTCTAAAGATATTAATAAATACATCTAAGATACAGTGTGAAAGTGTTAAAATTCCTGTTTTGTTTAGTGCTCTCATTCTTTTAAAGGAGACTCAAAGTTTAATAAAATTCAAAGATTTTAGGGTCAGAATGACATGAATTTAATTTTTAAAAATTCGATCTTTGGTCACTGGAAGAAAAATAGCCTGTTTGTCACAGAAAATGTGGCACCTAGTGGTACAGAGCCCCATGGCTTTTGAGCCACTTCTGCAAAGCAGAAGTGAGAGGAAAACTTACCTACCACCCCAGGAGCGATGATTGTGCTACTTGGCAGAAGAAAACAGGGCTAGACACTTTGTTAGAAAAGTTGTCCTTTCCAACACTTCAGTCCACTTACTGAGGTGAAACTATTGAATTGCTGAACAGCTTTCCATTTGAACCGAAATGCCTAATCTTTGGAGAATTGCCCATTATCCTCAGCCTGGGCAGAACAATGGAGGAGCCTGCAGAAACAGCACTCATATCTGATCAAGGACATGTGGCACCAATCCATCCACAGAAGCAAAAGGAATTATACTTTTAAGGTTCTTTTCGCTGATAGTGCTTTGAAAAAAAATTGCATTTTCTATGAAATAACCAAATCTATAGGTTTTCACTAAAAACATATAGCCTTTATTTCTTTCTCTGATCGGGAAGATTATGTGAAAGGCTTGTTCTACTGCCTGCCTCTACCATATTTGTACATTACTCTTCATTTTAATGATATAATTAATGCCTCAAAAAT
The DNA here is from genome assembly GCF_000412655.1 of Myotis brandtii. NCBI lineage: Eukaryota > Metazoa > Chordata > Mammalia > Chiroptera > Vespertilionidae > Myotis > Myotis brandtii. Next base: position 262,812 of record NW_005354829.1, on the reverse strand, counting down.
AAAAGTAAGCATATTACATGTGATTTCTTGCTTTGTGGACACATATTCTATTTTTTTTAATTACAAAATAACAAAAAGCCCAATATAAAATGGACCACTGTTCTGGTATTGCAGTTCCACGTGTTTCATGAACTAGCTCTGTGACCTCGAGCAAGTCACCTACCCTCTCTAGGTCTCGGTTTCTTTTAACATAAAATAATGGACATTAGCTAGATGCGCTCTATGTCCTGCAAGTAGTATGATTTTAATTTTGCATTTTGTCTCAGGGGATGCGCACACTGGTTCAAGCCATGTGGCCGGTGGCCTGCAGGAGGACAGGAGAGATGTGCTTTGGTGCTGCTTTTAGGCACTGGTGGTTTTGCTTTGTTGTGCTTCCTTCAGAGTCTGTCACAGCAATGAGACCATCACAAGAAGGAGCAGCTCAAAATGTGCACGTTTTGCATGCCTTTTCATGTGAAGGGCTTTCTATTCCAGTGATTGTTTAGCAGCTTAGAGCCTTATGTGTTCTCCATCATGAAGACCTCAGAGTTTGGCCTTTGCAAGGAGAGAGTATAAATCCTATCATTCTGGTAAGGGGATGGGGTCTTTTCAATGGAAATGGGTGAAATTGTGATGGAGCTACTGGAAGAATTGTTGTGAATGAATCTGAAGCCACAAGAACCCAGATCTGACATCCTAATTACCTTTTTTTGGCAGGGGTCCGGGGGAGATCATTTATTTAGGCCTGCTACTTCACATTTTATGCAAAATTAAATTCTGAATATATTAAATAACTAAGCAGAGAAAGCTATTAAAGTGTTAGAAGAAAATATGGGAGAACGTTTTGTGATTTTGGACTGAAGAAAGCTGTCCTTTGTAAGACACACACAAAAATTCACAAATTTTAAAACACGAAAATTTAAATATTTTATACACAGATGAACTGTGGTTGAGGTTGAAAGACAAATAATAAAGTAGGTAAAGGATTTGCCATACATATGATAGAAAAAAAAGGTAATATTCACAAAATGTAAATATGGAGCCCCTCAAAGTTGATTGACAGAAAGATAAACTACTTAATAGAAACATGCATCACAATTACTCTTGAATCACCCTCCTAAGAGTCTCTTTCTATCTCTGAATTTCCAAGAAATTTTGAATTCTATAGTTCCATTTGTCCATTAAATAGCTTTGCTTAGGGATCCTTTGGAGGCCTCAAATTCAACATTCCTAAAACTGAACCTCTTTCCCTTCTCCACCACAAATTAGTTTTCCAATCCTTGACGCCAACCTTTGCACATATCATATCACAGGTCTTTCCTTCCCTCTCCAGCCCTTCACTGCTCTGCTATTTCTGCCTGCACTGCCCATCACCGACTCTACAGCACAGTTTCTAACAGGCTCAGCTCCAAGGTTTTCTTCTCTCATCCTGCTGTGTCACCATCTTCCCAAAGCCTAACTTCGATCATGCCACTCACCTTCAACCATCCCTCACAAACTACCAAAATGCACACAGCCTCTCTGAGATGGTCGAGTCCCTCCTTTGCCTGGCCTCCCTCCACTTCTCCAAACAGCCCACTTCCACTGCAAACACTTAGGGCTATAGGTCTTCTCACCTGGAACCTCCCTCCCCTCTGTCTCTAGGAAGGAATTACCTATCTTATTAGTCTCTTGGATTCTTACCCCTTTTCACAGCTAAAACCAAAATCTTTCTTCTCTGAAAGCCCATGGACCTTTTCCATGCTCGTCTTTTGGGGCATGCCATTTGATCCCTTTGATTATCGTTACTTATTAGAATTAGGGAGAACTTTCCAACTTTTTAAATTGCTGATGGATATCTAACTACTGAATATTATTTTCTTTGATTGATGTGAAGTTGACCTAGTATTGGTAAACGCAACATTGGTCTGTGGAACCTGCAACACAGCCTGGACGGTGCGGCTTAGTTGGTTGAGTGTAGTCCCATGCACCGGGAGGTCCCTAGTTCGATTGTTGGTCAGGGCATATGCCTGGGTTGGAGGCTAGGTCCTCAGTAGGGGGCATGCAGGAGGCAGCTGACCAATGATTCTCTCATCCATGTTTCTCTCTCTCTCTCTCCCTTCCTCTCTCTGAAATCAATAAAAATATATATTTTTAAAAAGAACCTACAATACAACTTTGATCAAAGAAATAAATATTTATATATTATTTATCTTCTGTTCCATTAACTAGAATATTCTTAAAAGAATGTTTGAATCCTGTGCTTCCAACACCATTAGATTGGTAAGCGAGTTTTGACATGATGATTTATAGCCCTCTGAAGAAAAAGGAAAGGTAATTAATAATGGATCTGCCAACTACTGCTTTGCCTAAAAATGTCTGATATTTTTCATATTAATCACCTAATTTATGCATGAGTAATCCAGAGTGATCGCTTAAGTATTTAATTATTTAAAATATAGGAGATCCAAGATGTGGCAGATTAGGTAAAAGCTATACTCACTTTCTCCCAGGACCAAACTGGAATTACAACTAAATTATAGAAAAACCATCCTAAGACTAGCTGGAGAGAAGCCTTATAACCAAGGACTTACAGCGGAGGCCACATCAAGACTGGTAGGCGTGGAGGTGCGAGAGGGCTGGCCCAGCACTCACAGGCAGCAGCTGAGGTTTCAAAAGGACATACCAGCTGCAGGGGGTTCCACATGAGAAGTGTGGGGTCTAAGCCCCAAGCAGGGCTCCCCTTCCCAGAGCACCAGAACCAGGAAAGGTGCTAACATAACATCTGGATGTGAAAAGCAGTGGGTTTCTGTCGTTCGGGGAGAGATGGCTAGAAATGCTCACAGGCACCCTCTTAAAAGGCCAATGCACAGAATTCCCTTTGCAGCCATGGACCCTGGGCTCCAGCAGAGAGAAGGCAGAGTTGAATGTAGTCTCATAAGGAGTTTCTGGGGTTGGTGGCTCTGAGAAGAGAGCTGAGAAGTCAACCACCAGGAACCCTATGCAAGTCATCCCCGCATACTGCAGAAGCCATCTTTCTTCTCATTCTCTCCAATTTCTCTGTTCTCTCTTCATTCTGTTTTCTGCAATCTCTCCGTCCTCTTCTCACTCTCTGTTTTCTACATTCTCTCCATCCGTTCCTCATTCTCTCCATTTTCTGTGTTCTCTCCATTCTCTCTCATTCTCTCAGTTTTCTGTGTTTGCTCCTCAGTCTCAGGGAGAGCATTCCCCTCAATGTAGCAGCAACTTGGGAGGGGGGTGGGCAATATCCTCACCCATTGTTGAGGAGTACAGCTGGAACTCTTTTAGTGACTGAGCCTAACGGACAGCCTGAAGGTAGAAGCGTATCTTTGGGTTCTTTAAGACTTTTGATGACCCACCCCTAGGACCAATGCTAGTAAAAGCAGACCTTCAGCCCTAGCTAGTTTGGCTCAGTGAATAGAGCGTTGGCCTGCAGACTGAAGGGTTCCAGGATCGATTCCGATCAAGGGCACATGCCTGGGTTGCAGGCTTGATTCCCAGTGTGGGACATGCAGGAGACAGCCAATCAATGATCCTCTCTCATCATTGATGATTCAATCTCTCTCTCCCTCTCCCTTTCTCTCTGAAGTCAATAAAAATATATATATTTTTATAACAGCAGACCTTCTTTGACAGTTTGGTCCTTTCCACATGCACCCAGGCCCAGCAGAGGGAGCTGCAAGCTGTGGATTGCTGACAGCTCCAAACAGGTTGCCAAGGTACAGTCACAAACAGCTTCTGGCATTGGCCTGTATCAGTCTCTCTCCAAAGAGACGAATACACCCAGTGGCCAGCCTCTAACAACAACAGAGCAGTATCTAATAATAACTCATTTCTGGTAGCTGGGGGTGCAGATAGCTCCTGTTGGTACTCTGGTTGTTAAAACTTACACTGGTGGTGAAATGGAATCGTATGCTGGTGAAAAGGAAAATACTCATTGGTGGCAGTGTCTTAGATACTGGAAAAGTAGGGAGGAAATAATAACTTTAAGAACAATGGAAGTGACATCAGAGGAATGGCCGTGTAAGAGGTCCTCTGGTTTCTCAGCATGAAACACTACTCTGTTTTTCAGATCTCTGCCAGGTGGGGGAAACGGCCTGTGTTCCTCGGGAAGGTGGGCATCTTCTTGGTAGGTGTCTCTGGTGTTCAGGTCACCTTAGTCCCAGGGGACCAACCCTGAGGGGAATGTGGTGGGTGATGGGCTTCCAAATCCTTGGAATCCCAGTGCTGTCTCCTGCATGTAGATACTGCTGGTGGTGTGGCTGCAATGTTTGGGAGTGGGGTGAGCTGGGGGAAGCTGGCCGCTGCCTTTATTGCTTTGCTCTCTCAGAAATGGTGACTGACAGATCTTTGCAGCCTCCCCTCTGCGTCTCCACCTGACCCTGGGATTAGTTACGGAGTGGGCCTGTAGCTCAGGGAAAAACACTGTTTCTGTGGTACCAGTTCTTGGGTTGCAGATAATGTGTTCAGCAACCCGACACTCCCTGCTACAGCTTCTTCTGGGGCCTGCTGCTAGCTGGAAAGGGTGAGGGGAAGCAAACTCTGGGAGGGGGAGGGAGGCAGCCAGGCTCCATGGCTTTGTTTCTCTATTTAGAATGCTGATTGCCAGGTCACTGGGCTCAGCTGCAGCGCCTACTGGCCACTCCTTCAGGAATGCTCACTGTCTCTCTGCTTCTCCCAGCTGAAAGGAGTGCCTGTGCACCTGATCCCCCTCTTTCCAGGCTGACACCTACAATGAGGTCTGTGAGCTCTGGGTTGTGTGTCTCCAGCACCATCTCAGCTCTTCTGTCCCACCTCCCCATTTGCTCCCACCTGCCCATCTTCCTATGTTTCAATGTGCAGATCTCTCAGATGGGTTTGTGTATTAAGCAGGGAATCCTTGGTTGAATTATAGCTGTTCAAATTGTTTAAATTTCAACAAAATGAAAAGACATCCCATGTGAGGAACAGGTGAACAGTGAGGCTCAACCCCCAACACAGATGCAAGGTGCTTGGCAGGTACTGATCACATGAAGTGGAATTCGCCTCAGATGGGTTTGGTGCTTGCCGAGATCTCCCTGTGGATACGCTGCTGGTGAAGCTTATTAGATACTGCTCTGTTGTTGCTAGAGGCTGGCCACTGGGTATGTGTGTCTTTTTGGAGAGACTCTGATACTGGCCACTGTCAGATGCTGTTTGTGACTGTACCTTGGCAACCTGTTTGGAGCTGTCAGCAATCCACAGCTTGCAGCTCCCTCTGCTGGGCCTGAGTGCCCTTGGCATGGATACCTATGGAAGGGAGGAAAAGGTAGCAGGGAGAAGCTGATCTGTGATGCAGGCCTCCTAGCCTCAGCCAACCCCATGGCAAACTCGGATGCTAAAATGGGTCCTCCGTATTATCCTTCATTGAGTTGAAATGGTTGTGCCTTTATGTTTTTGCTAGATCAGGTACTGGATCTCAATACAACCTTATTCAATTATCTTCCCAAACGTCCCCCTCCTCCCTGTATAAAGTGGCCTTTCAGTTTCTTTCCCTTATCCCTTTTACTTTAGATAATACATAATAGTTTAAGGTCCTTTTTATTATTTTAAAACAACGAGGACAGGATTACCTTTCGCTCCTCAAAAAATGAAAAAAAAATAAAGGAATCAAGCAGACACATTTGAAACTTTTATTTTTAAAATAACATAATCTTTACTAAGTCAAATTGCTGATTATTGCAGGCTTTAATTTTTCCCCTCATAAATTAGAGGGTGTTTCCCCCTGCAGAATAACTCAGGTTACTACAGAAACTTTTATAGAAAGATACAGCGGGAACAGCCATTATTTCTGTTGGAGAGAGAACATTGACTGCACCTGAAAAGGGATTCTGACAAACAGCAGCTTGGAGCAAATGGCCACTGTGCACATTCCCCTGCACAAATTTTGACAAATCTAGGTGAAGAGGCTGTGCTTCTTGTTTTCTCTTTCCCATATACCTCAAATCAAAAGAAGCACAATGCATAACATTTCCTCCTGGCCTGACCTTAGACTACCCATGGGGTCTCTGCTCATTGCAGAGCAGGAAGATTTAAGGAGATGGCTGAGAAGATGAAGTTACTTGTGGCTGATTCCTATAGCACTGTGATGATTTGAGATTTATTTTATTATCATTACTAGCGGTCAGGTACATGGATTCATGCACATTAAAAGGAAACTAATTAGAAGAAATATTTTAATATCGCTATTTGCTCTTTCTCTATAATAGAAGTGTCAGAGGTGAAAGAAAATTAGTAAAATGTATATGAAAATAATATATAAATTGACTAATAAACAATAACATAACAACAAAGACATGATATAAAAAACATAATATAAAAACAAAAACATGATATAAAAACATTGATAAAAACAATGACTGATAAATTAATTAAACTTATTCTAATATCTCCCTGTATACCACATTAAGAGTAAAAACACTTTCAGAGTGCTTGAATAATTTCCCTTGTGATGAAGTATTTACAACTTTAACGTCACATGCTCTTTGAACTCAAGAGAAACCAACATATAACTGACCATATCCGAAAACAGGTTCAGGTAGGAATATGCCTACTCTGTCTAGAGTTTGTCCTTGTGATTTATTAATAGTTATCACAAATGATCGCATCACGGGAAACTGTCGTCAAATTAATTTAAATGGGAGGCCAATGTCAGACGGGGACAAATCAATTCTTGGAATCAAAACAGCCTCTTCTTCTGCAGAACCTGTTAATACTTCAGCTTCGATTATGTTAGGTCACAATCTTTTGATAATAAATCTAGTACCATTACAAAGACCTCATTTACTATTAAGATTTCTCCGTAGCATGAGGATTGCACCTACTTTCAATTTTATAACGTGGCATTCCCGAAGGAGTAATATTATTAAGAATTTCGATGGTAAAATTTTCCTTTTCTACATCATCTGTTGAATCAATGGAATCATCACTCAAATAGGTGTGAAAATCATCAAGTATATCAAAAATTTCTTCATTTAATTTATTAACATTCTCATTTTGGGGGCAAAGAATCACACATTTAGATATATTTTGATATTATCTATAGATATACTATTTCTAAAGGTAGCTTCAATAATAGATCCATTACAAATCATTTCACAGGGCATTTCAATAATATCCATTCCTAAATGAAAACTGCTATCAAGTTTGCCAGCTCAAAGTTTTACTAACTATTCACTATAAGCAGAGTCCTCTGATCTCGTATTTGTTTTAAGAGACAACTGTCTGAAACATCCCCAAACACGATAGTACTTTAAACTCATTTGTACTGTGGCCGATCCCATAGCATGCGGCACAACACTGAAACATTGTTGGAAATCCCTTCTAAGAAGGAGAACTTTCCCACCAAATGCAACATTCAAATTCATAATTTCTCTAGTAATCTATCTATGGCATTTATAGCATGACTGGATGCCATGGTGCATTCATCAATAATGAGAAATTAGGCCTTTTTAATGGTTTTAGCAACTTCACTCTCTATATCAAGTCTAGAAATTGAAATTTCATTTAATGGAGTTGGTAATTTATATTGGGAATGAAAGCTTCTTCCACTGAGAAGTAAATTTGCAGCAATTCCTGTAGACACTGTGGGTAAAACAGTACCACCACGACCTCTAATGTAATGTATTAAAACTTTATAAAGATATGTTTTTCCACTACCACCTGGACCATCCAAGAAAAAGCATTTGGGGTGTACAGTTTTATCTTTGATGGCTGAAGTTATAGTCTGAAAGGCTGCCAACTGTTCATCGTTCAGAGAATTGATCAAAACCTCTGCCTGTTGTCACTCATACGATTCATCACATGTTTTGTATTCATTAATAAAGGATAGTCGGGACGTTTGAGGTATGTTGTGCCAATAGCTAGTCTTCAGACATATTCTGTCGATGCTGCCACTTTCTTTCAGCTTCAAAAACAACCAAATTCACAATCGACAATGACAGAGCAAAACACATGCGTGCGATTGGTGTTGGCACCAGCAAGAGCTTTATATGTATCGCGCATGTGCAAGTCAACGTTTATTTTTAATTGCCAGTGGGTGTCATATGTACCAGCCAGTTGATCAGTTTGTCCGTCGGTCACTTAGCCTTTTATATAGATAGATATATAGATAGAGTCTCCCATCTCTGAGTGCACATGTTTATGCATTCAACTTTTAACATTTTATTTGTCATGCACTGGGTATTTTGTTTTGATGAGTCATATAAAGGTCTAATGATATTTCTTTTCCAAAGTTTAAGCATATTTACTAGATATATTTTGACATTTCATCTACACTGACCTACACAGGTTTCAATCTGACAGCTAATTTCTTCAAAGATTAAATTGTCAGATATTCAGTGAGTAATGAATGTAACAGCTTAGTAGAGGTGGCTGCCCCATACCAAAGAAATGTTCTCCTACACTTGGTACAGAAAACAGAAATCATTCTGGATATTTCAAGCAGAAAGATTTAATACAGGAAAATCTCTACACGCTGTGTTGCCTCACAACATCTATTATTTGCATATATTATTTTTCTAGCTGGAATAATATGTCCCCCCCTTGTCTGCTTAGAGAACAATTTTTCCTAGTTCATACAGTTTATTATCCAGAATTACTCATGTGACACCCAAGATCATTAATCACTGTGTAGGACTTCAGTGACTGTAAAGGAAAATTTAAAAGGACAGAGAACAGCTACTCAAGTGGAATTGGCATAGAACAACTAGCAAGCAACCAATTGGAGTCAAAGCTCCTTCGATGAATAACAATTTGTTTTGCATTCCTCTCTCTAGTGTTCTCTGAATGTTGCCTCTTAAACAATAGCTATTGTAGAAGAACGTTCGAAAGAGCCCTTTTATAATAGAGTACATAGTTACATAATCAGAGCTGTGGTGCCTTACCTTAACATTTATGCTATGTAGGATTTGTGCAATCTTGATGTTCATCTTATATAGTGAGTTCTGGATATTGGTGTGGACATTTAGGGTTCTTAGTAAGATCTGTTATTAAGCAATCTAGAAGTTTTGACCTAGAGCAGTGATTTTCAACCTTTTTCATCTCATGGCACACATAAACTAAATACTAAAATTCTGCATCACACCAAATAATGTATTTTTTGCCAATCTGACCCCAAATAAGCATAATTTTGATTCATTCACAACAGACAGCTATTATTGTATTGGCTGTTGTCATTTTTTTAAAAAATTTACAATGTAAAGGAAAAGAGGTTAGTGACTCTAAGTAATCAGGTATTGTATGTTTTCAAAATTCTTGCAGCACACCAGTTGAAAATCACTGACCTAGAGGAAGCTTTTATATAGTGGTCTTTCAGTAGTCTACTTACATCAGCTCCAAGAAAAGAAAAACAATGTATACTCATCACTGTAAACCCAACATTAATTGTAAAAACAGGAACGAGCAGGAATAAAATAAACATCTGCAGAATGAATGAATATAAGGGGTCTACCCATTGAATACATAAGATCCTCAAATTATGAGTAAAAGGTGACTTGTAGCCTATTGTTCCTATTTTTCCTGAGAATAGCTTCTATTGCTTATTTTAGAATGTTGTCTCGTGGCATAAAAGGCGATTGTAAAGGTTTAAATATGCAGAGAGACACCAGACTAACCTGTTTTTTACTACATGACCCTGGAATTCTAGTTTCAGTAACATCTATCCATATGTTTTCTAAAATTTTCTGGCTACACCATGTCATATTTTATTTTTTTATGTTAATTTTCCTCTATAGTATTGTGACTTCCTTCAGAACCATATTCATAGGCATCTTTCAAGAACCCAGCACATAGGCTGTGTTCAATAAATACTTATTGATTTGACTGTAAATAATTCTCTCTTTGGGTTATTATTCCTGGTGATCCACTTTCCAGCTAGTCATGAGTCCTCTACATCCCTGAAATAATGAAGCAACTGAGACTTTCACTGATGTTTTCTTTGTAAGAGCTTTTTTTTTTTTCTTTTTTTTTTTGGTCTAAGAACTTGACACAGCCAGGAGATTACTTTGTTTCTTGGTATAAGCTTGTTTCTTGGTATAATTCTTTCCAACTTTATGTAATACCAAGTCTTATCTAAGCAGGTTCTGGGGCTGAGGTGCTTACAAAAAGTGAATTCAGGTGTATAAATCACTGGGTCAAAGAGGGGCTATTTCTATCTTCATCTATAACATGTAGCATATATTGTACTCTTATAATTTGGTTTTTCATTTAAACATATCCCGGACATTACTCTATATCTGTTATTAGAGTTTTTTCTAATTCTTTACAGTTGCATAATACTCCATGATGTGGATGTGGCAATTTATTCAACTGGTTTTCTATGTATAACATTTAGGTTGTTTTCCATATTTTACAATTACAAATTATGCTACAACAGAGTTGCACATAGGTGCTTTTATTTCCATTTGCCTGTTATACATTTGCCAGCCCCTTATATTTTGCCTTTATGAACCGCTTTATTTTGGGTCTGTCTCTTATATAGATACTGTATTTTTCTGTGTGTAAGATGCTATTTTTTCCTAAAATTGTTAGACTGAAAATCAAGGGGTCTTATACACTGAAGTCAGCTGAGGATGGAGCCCTGTGGGTGCATAGCTGCCCGTATCTTGTCAAACAGGCTTCCTCCAATCACGAGCCTTATTGTTACAGACATCAGCTGATGCCTTAATTGGAGGTGGAGGTGGAGAGTGCGCAGATGCAAGAGGGACTGGAGCAGGGGTCCTCAAACTACGGCCCGCGGGCCACATGCAAATACAAATATTGTATTTGTTCCCGTTTTGTTTTTTTACTTCAAAATAAGATATGTGCAGTGTGCATAGGAATTTGTTCATAGTTTTTTTTTAAACTATAGTCCGGCCCTCCAACGGTCTGAGGGACAGTGAACTGGCCCCCTGTTTAAAAAGTTTGAGGACCCCTCCTCTAAAAGGACAGTGATGTCAGTGACGCACAAGCCTACAACTGTGAGGTAAATTCAAGAAGAGAAGTCAGTACCGGCCGGTGTGGCTCAGTGGTTGAGCATTGACCTATGAACGAGGAGGTGAGGGTTCGATTCCTGGTCAGGGCACAGGTTGAGGGCCCAGGTTGAGGGCTGGATCCCCAGTATAGAGGGCGTGCAGGAGGCAGCTGATCAGATTCTCTTTCGTCATTGATGTTTCTCTCCCTCTCCCTTCCTCTCTGAAATCAATAAAATATATTTAAAAAAGAAGAGAGTCAGGCAAGAATGTTTGCAAGCAAAATGAACATTATTGATTTTACAGGAAAGGCAAAATGGTGCTTCAATTTCATGAGGAGAGAAGGGTTGGCCATGAGAACAGGAACAAAGTTAGCTCAGAAAATGCCACCAGTTTATGAGGATGATCTCACATATATAGACAGTGACTCAGAAGACAGCAGTGATACAACAGAAGTTGAAGAAATTGATATGTCTGGAACTAATAGTGATGAAGAAGAGAGCAGTGATGCAACAGAGGCTAAATAAAGTGATATCCTGCATAATATCATAGTACTGGTATGTAAACATTACCTGCGGTAATTATTAAATAAAAATGTGTTGTTTTGTTTAAAATATTGATTTCTTAATTTTGGGTTGGAAAAATTGGGGGTGTCTTATACATGGGGGCATCTTATACATGGAAAATACGGTAATAGAGTTGGAATTGGTTTTGTGAGCCAATTTGAGATAAGGCCATTCACAACAATCTTACTATTTTAGGATATACTATAATTCCTATGTGCATTGTTATATTTATGGTTTTGCTTTTCTCTACAAAATGTGTTTTCTTTGTTCTTTTTCTTTTTATATTTTAGAAGGTTTGTAAGTCTTCTCTGATGGTTATCTTTTTACTTACATCTTTTGTAAGCTTTTAGTCCCTGTTTTCTTGACACTTTACAATCTGGTTTAGCGTCAGTTATTAATGACATCCTCTGAGTGCTACCTATCATTTACACTAAGAGCTTATTTTACCTTCCCCTTTCCCTTCTCCAAATTTTAGTGTCATTTTTTCTACTTTGTTACAATATATATTATCTATATATATAAAAGCCAAGCAACTGGAACGACCAGTCACTATGATGCGCGCTGCGGCTGGCCAACTGGCCCGATGGGGGCGGGGCTGGCTGGCCAACCTCCTGCAGCCCCTCCCCACATCCAGCCTTGCCCCCAATTGGCACGCCCCACCCTTATCTGGGGTGGGGCCAGCGGCCAAACTGTCGCAGCCCCTCTCCCCAGCTGGCTGGCCCCCATCGGCCATGATTGGGGTGGGCCGGCCAGACCCCACCCGTGCATGAATTCATACAATGGGCCTCTAGTAATATATATTATATTATATTTATTATATTAATTATACTAAAAGCCCGGTGCACAAAAATTTGTGCACTGGCATGGGGGCGGGGGGGTCCCTCAGCCCAACCTGTGCCCTCTCACAGTCTGGGACCCCTCTGGAGATATCCACCTGCTGGCTTAGGCCCACTCCCCTGGTGGCAGATGGCATACCCAATCCCGTGGTGCCTGCCCTGTCTCCCCTGGTCGCAGATGGCAGGCCTGGATCCCGCGCTGGGTCGGGTGGCTGCTCAGATTGTGC
>NW_005354829.1:237942-250192 GCF_000412655.1 Myotis brandtii | reverse complement strand
TTGGCTGGGGATCGCGCTGCAGCCAGCCCCGGGCAGGGCGGCGCAGCAGGATCTGCCTGCAGTATGCAAATTTAACGGCCATCTTTGTTGGGTTAATTTGCATACTCTTCTGATTGGCTGATGAGCGTAGCGAAGGTACTGTCAATTAGAATCTTTGTCTTTTATTAGTGTAGATTACCACTCTTAGCCTCACTTTTTAGCCTTAGATCTACAATTAAATAGATGAAACACTCACCATCATTGCTTTTGCTAGTTTCCTTGGTCATATAATGGGTAAAAACTCATCATGCAGAAAATGCCTCAAGAAGCTTCAGGAGGACATTCCCTGAGTTGTTACAAAGTGGTTTTTTATTTTCCTCGAAAATGCCAAATGCTTGAGGATATTTCAGTTTAGAGTATTGTGTAACTGTTTTCTGCTATTTAGTGTTTGGCTTTTTAAGAAAATTTTCATCAGCTGAGATATTTTTTCATTTTTTTATAGTGGCTTTGCAAAGAAGTAGATTGCTTGTGTCTATTCACTTCATAGATAGGGTTGGCACTTTCGAGTGGTTCATAAGATTCCAAGTTTAAGAATGCCCTCTGATCTCAGTGTAGTCAAGCACAATTTCTCTTAATGGATTGTTATTGTCAGTGCTCGGGGTCATATGCCTTTTCATTTTGTGGTTCTCATTTACCTCACAGGATCCTGAAATTCCCCTTTTGTCGTTTTTTTCTCTCTACCACACAGAATCCTTTTGACCCTCCTAACCCAGAAGAGACTGCCTGTATATGCCAAGTATTCCCCCCACCCCCTTCACTATTTCACAGTTGAGAGGGACCATTAGCTCACCCTTAAGCCTCCTACTCCTATTTTTTTTCTATGCAGTTTTCCAGACGCCTCAACACATCTCTTCCACTTCACCAAGGTATGCATCAAAAGCTCAAAAAATAGCTCTTCTGGAAGAACAAAACTGCAGGCATCATGCTTTCTGATTTCAAAATATATTACAAAGTTATAGTAATAAAAATATGAAATTGTCATAAAAACAGATACATAGATCAATGAAAACAGAATAGAGAGCCCAGAAGTAAAGCCATGAATATATGGTGAATTAATTTACAACAAAGGAGCTAAGAATAAGCAATGGGGAAAGGGCAGTTTCTTCATAAATGGTTTTGAGAAAACCAGACAGCCACATGCAAAAAAATGAAACTGAACCAGTAACCTAATACAAGAAACTATTATCAGCAACAAGACAAGGATGCCCACTCTTACACTATTATTAAACACTAGAGGCCCGATGCATGAAGATTCATGCAAGAATGGGCCTTCCTTCCCCTGGCTGCCGGCACTGCCTTTGCTCAGGCTAGAGCCGCCTTTCCGCCTTCCCACACTGCCCAGAGGCCCAGAGCAGCTGGGGCGGTGTGGAAACCTGAGTTGTCGCCATGGCGACAACACAAGCGTCCCGCCCCCGGCTGCTTGGTGCCTGTGAATGCAAGGCACCAATTAACCCACCATCTTTGTTGGGTTAATTTGCATACTCACTCCTGATTGGCTGGTGGGCGTCACAAAGGTATGGTCTATTTGCATTTTTCTCTTATTAGTGTAGATAGTACCGAAAGTCCTAGCCAGAGAAATCAGATAAGAAAAATAAAAGTCATACAAATTGGAAAAAAAAAATACTTTCTATTTGAGTATGACATGGTATTTTATATCTACACTAATTAAAGAGAAATATGCAAATTGACCACCACTTCGCGATGCCCACCAGCCAATCAGGAGTGGGTATGCAAATTAACCTCATCGCCTCCGTGGAGACTGACAGCAGGGAGGAGGCAGCTCCCAGCATGGCCTGCTTGGCTGTCACCACGGCAACCCAGGAGCAGGCAAGCACAGCCCGCAGGCAGCTCCCAGCATGGCCTGCTTGGCCGTCGCCATGGCAACCCGGGAGCAGGGAAGCACGGCCCACCACCAGCTCCCAGCACAGCTTGCTTGGCCATTGCTGCAGCGACCAGTGAGCAGGCAAGTGCGGCCCACAGGCAGTCCCAGCACAGCCTGCTTGGCTATAGCCGCGGTGACCCAGGAGCAGGCAAGTGCTGCCCACAGGCAGCACCCAGCACGGCTTGCTTGGCTGCAGTGTGGAGCAGGCAGGACCTGCAGAGAGCAGAGAACCACGGGGAGTAGGCCTAAGCCATCAGTAGGACATCACCTGACAGCTCCCGGGTTGGAGAGGGTGCAGGTCAGGATGAGGGACACACACACCCCCACCCCTGTGCACGACTTTCGTGCACCAGGCCTCTCGTATGTATATATTAGAGGCCCGGTGCATGGGATTCATGCACTGGTGGGGGGCGTGGCCTGCAGGGATGGCCTGCTGTGGGAGTGCTGCTCATCTCGGTCAGCAGAGCAGCGCTCCCACTGTGGGAGCACACTGACCACCAGGGGGCAGTTCCTGCATTGAGTATCTGTCCCATGGTGGTCAGTGCATCTCACAGCGATTGGCAGAGCAGTAGTTCTGGTCATTCCGTCACTGGGCTTTTATTATATAGGATAGGATAATTCTAAAGACTCCACCCAGAACTGTCAAAATAAATGAATTCAGAAAAGCTGCAAGATATAAAATCAATATACAAAAATCATTGCCGGCCCGAACCAATATGCTCAATTAATATTTGACAAAGGAGGAAAGAACATTCAATGGAGCCAAGATAGTCTCTTCAATAAGTGGTGTTGGGAAAATTGGACAGATATATGCAAGAAAATGAAACTAGACCACCAACTTACACCATACACAAAAATAAACTCAAAATGGATAAAGGACTTAAATATACGACCGGAAACCATAAAAATACTAGAAGAATCCAAAGGCAACAAAATCTCAGACCTATGCCGAAGCAATTTCTTCACCGATACAGATCCTAGGGCATTGGAAACTAAAGAGAAAATAAACAAATGGGACTACATCAAAATAAAAAGTTTCTGCACAGCAAAAGAAACCATCAACAAAACAACAAGAAAGCCCACTACATGGGAGAACATATTTGCCAACATTATATCTGATAAGGGCCTAATCTCCAACATTTAT
The DNA here is from genome assembly GCF_000412655.1 of Myotis brandtii. Lineage (NCBI taxonomy): Eukaryota > Metazoa > Chordata > Mammalia > Chiroptera > Vespertilionidae > Myotis > Myotis brandtii. The sequence goes on along the minus strand of NW_005354829.1, from coordinate 247,127 downwards.
AGGGAACTCATACAACTTAACAAAAGGAAGATAAACAATCCAATCAAAAAATGGGCAAAGGACCTAAATAGACACCTTTCAAAAGAGGACATTCAGAAAGCCAAGAGACATATGAAAACATGCTCAAAGTCACTAATCATCCGAGAGATGCAAATCAAAACAACAATGAGGTACCATCTCACACCTGTCAGACTGGCTATCATCAACAAATCAACAAACGACAAGTGCTGGAGAGGATGTGGAGAAAAAGGAACACTTGTGCACTGCTGGTGGGAATGCAGACTGGTGCAGCCACTATGGAAGACAGTATGGAGTTTCCTCAAAAAACAAAACATGGAACTCCCATTTGACCCTGTGATCCCACTTCTAGGAATATATCCCAAGAAACCAGAAACACCAATCAGAAAGGATATATGCACCCCTATGTTCATAGCAGCACAATTCACCATAGCTAAGATCTGGAAACAGCCTAAGTGCCCATCAGTAGATGAATGGATTAGAAAACTGTGGTACATCTACACGATGGAATACTATGCTGCTGTAAAAAAGAAGGAACTCTTACCATTTGCAATGGCATGGATGGAACTGGAGAGCATTATGCTAAGTGAAATAAGCCAGTCAATGAAGGAAAAATACCACATGATCTCACACATTCATGGATAATAGAGACCATTATAAACTTTTGAACAATAATAGATACAGAGGCAGAGCTGCCTCAAACAGATTGTCAAACTGCAGCGGGAAGGCCGGGGAGGGTTGGGGGGCAGGAGGGAAGGGGGTAAGAGATCAACCGAAGGACTTGTATGCATGCATATAAGCATAACCAATGGACATAAGACACTGGGGGGTAGGGGAGGCCAGGGGATTGTCAAGGGCAGGGGAAAAAAGGACACATATGTAATACCCTTTGTAATACTTTAAGCAATAAAAAATTTTTAAAAAATCATTGCATTTAAATACACTAAAAGTGAACTATTAGAAAGAATAATTAATAACACCAGTTACAATTGCACCAAAAAGAGTAAAATACTGAGGAATAAATTTAACCAAGAAAGTGAAAGACCTATACACTGAAAACTATACAAAGACATTTATTAAAGAATCTAAAGACACAAATAAATGAAAAGATATTCTTTGTTATGGAAGAATTAATATTGTTAAAATGTCCATACTCCCCCAAAGCCATACACAGATTTAATGCAATCCCTAATCAAAACAGTATGGTATTGGCATACAAACAGACCCATAGATCAATGGAACAGAATAGAGAGCCCAGAAATACACCCATACATGTATGGCCTATTAATTTACGGCAAAGAAGCCAAAATTATACAATGAGTAAACGATAATGTCTCTAATGAATGGGTTTGAAAAACTGGACAGCCACATGAATAATAGTGACATTGGATCACTATCTTACAACATACACAAAAATCAACTAAAATAAAGACTTGAATGTAAGAACTGAAACCATAAAGCTCTTAAAGAAAACCATTAAGCTTCTAGACTTCAATCTTGGCAATATTTTGGATAGAAAGCCGGATGCAATGGCAGCAAACGCACAAATACACAAGTGGGACTATTTTAAACTATAAAGTTCTAGACAGCAAAGAAAACAATCAACAAAATAAAAAGACAACCTATGGAAAAGGAGAAAATATTTGCAAATCATGTATCTTGATAAGGAGTTAATACCCCAAATACATACTCATATATTTTTATATAGACTTATACAATAGAAAAAAAACAAAGATGATTTTTAAAATGAGCACAGGATCTGAATACATTTTTTACAAAGATATACAAATGACCAACAGATACCTGAAAAGTTGCTTAACATCACTATTGATCAGAGAAATGCAAATCAAAACCATAAGATATCGTATCACATTTTTTACAATGGCTATCATGAAAAAGACAACAGCTAACAAGTGTTGGTGAGGATGCAGAGAAAAGGAAACGATATACACTATTGGTGGAGATGTAAATTGGTGCACCCACTACAAAAACAGTATGGAGATTACCAAAAAATTAAAAACAGAACTACCATATCATCCAGAAATTCCACTTCTGGGTATTTATATGAAGGAAATGAAAACATTAACTTGAAAAGATATATGTACCCCCATTTCATTGCAGCAATATTTACAACAGCTAATACATGGAAGCAACCTAAGTGTCTACCAATGGATGAATGAATAAAGAAAATGTTATTTATATAATATATACACATATTATAACATATAAATTATATAAAACATATATAATTTATGTTATAATATCAAGTGTTTATCACCATTTACAGATGTAAAAGTATGTCCAAGTTCAAAGAGCTGTTACTTGGCAGAAGTGGTGATCAAATCTGATATTAAAGTTTCCTATCACATTACCAAGGATCTCTAAATACACAGTGTGGTTGGTATGCTCTCTCAATTGTTTATTTTTCAAGGTGAAAAAGCAATGTGGGAACTTGTAATTATTATGATTTGGGCCATTCCAAACATTCCTATGATAAATTAATGTCTTTTTCTTTCCATTTGGAATGAGTCACCTCTGTATCCTAAGGATATTACCACAGTAACTGACATTCATTGTATGTTTGTTGAAGGGTGATATGAACCGGAGTCATGATAATTGTAAAATTCATGCAATTCACACAGGAAAAAAATAATGTTGATTAAGTATAGCATATATGCTTATTTAAATTAGAAAACCTAAGGTAGTAATCTGGAAAGTTAAGTACTGCATTTGGTTATATGAAATGGACCTTTTTTAAAGGATAAAAAAATGAGACTAATTATTCTCCATAAAACTTCTGCTAGAAACTATTAAATTTCTCCTAAGGAGAAATATTTGTAACCATTTAATATTCTATGTATGCAAACCCTGTGTCATACAGCTACACAATGAGCTGATCAACGAAGTTAATGTCAGTATCAAAGAGTGTATTTTTGTCTCTATTGATGATGCAAACCATCATTAGAAATTCATTATAAATGTACACTACTAAAATATTAAACAATCAAATTACCTGATTCATTAATTATTTATAAGTAAAAGGGGGAAACTTCACTGGGTTCATCAACAAAATATTTCCATTGGCCTTTGAAAAGGAATTTTATCACTGTATTTCATAAGACCAACAATTTTCTGCAATATCCTGTTTTGGTTCCAGGAAGACACAGAGCCTATGACTGTATACCCAGTAAAAACTCTTCTCGAGAAAAAGTTAAGTTGATTGTGAGAACTAATTTTTTTGGACATACTAATGAAAAAATAAAACACATGCATATTCAAACATCACGTATTTAATGTCAAAGAATTTGAATTCAAGTACAAAAATTAAACAACACATGATTTCACCATTAAATAACCATAACACTTATTACTCAAACAACTATACAGTGAATATGAAAAACACAAGTGAAGTATATAACTATAAAAACCTTAACTATATTAACAGCAAAATTATAATTTATTTCTATAACAAATAATTAACTAAAATATTAATAGTTCAAGGACCACAATGCTTTTTTCTTTAGTACTGAGTAAAATTTGTATTTCTTTATCCCCTTCATTTCTTTCTACATAATAGTTAGATGCTTCTGGTTATATAACTGTTCTCATCTCTAGGACATATAGTGATCCTTGGTAATCAAATCCAGTGTAACCATTGTCTTCAAGTGCTTTAATATTGCGAAATGCTATGTAGCAAAGTTATTATGCAAAAATTTAGCATAAACTAATGGGTTCTATTGCTTACTCATGAATTAGAAGTATTTAAAGTGGCAAAAGTTTACATTTTTATAAGTTCTACACAACGGTGGATTATTCTGAATTATGGCTCATGTTTGTTGAAATAGATATCTATCATTTTAAAACCAAAAGTGCAAACCCAATTCTAAAATAAAACAGTATTTTAATTAGCATGCTTTACAAAGAAACTTTCATACTCATGTTTACAGTATTTCTTCAGAAGAATGAGGCCTGATTGGAGATATACAGTCGCTGTCCAACATGGCTGCCATTAGCAAGTGATATTGTTGGTGATAAGGGATAGCTTGGATAAGAATAAGGCCTTGAAGTATAAGGAAGCACGCTGGGAGTCCCAGAAGAGAGGGTAGCACTAACAGGGGAAAGACTATTTATTGAGCTGCGACGGAAATTGTAGTCTGTAAATAAATACATGAACAATTATGCTGCACATCTTTATGGATACAAATTTAATTCAAAGAGACAAAGCATTAAAACTATAATCACCATTTAACATAATGTTCTAACATTCAAAATCCTGGCAATACTATATTGCTGGTAAAGACTGTGTCAGTATTCACTGCATGGCAAATCCTGACTGTTTTATCAGTCAGTATTATGTTTCTTTCACTGACAGTGCTTCAGAGATCTTACTAAAATACATTCTCAGATATCTATTAATTGTTTTGTGTCTTTTTTATCACAAAAAAGCTCTGATTTCTTAAGATAAAAATAGCAAATTCATATTTGCCTCTCTTTTGGAAACTGTATTAGGTAACAAACCAGCAAAAACATTCACCCCTGGACTATAAAACTAACTGTCCAATATTTCATTATTTAAATACTAATATAAACATTTATATAACTCAACACATCAATTTAATATTAGCATCCTACTGGTACCATAAAACAGTAAAATGAATCATCTTTATAAAATAAACTTCAAAAAACCATTATCAACTTATAGTATAGAAAAATCCAAAAATTTAACCAAATTTTTTAAAAAACAATTACATTTGAAATATTACTGCTTCACAATAAACATTCATCTTATGCAGCAATAATTTCCTGCTTCATTAATTGTAATGTTTATAGATGTGTGTGAATATTAAAGACCAAATTTGTAAATCCCGTATTTTCCAAAAACTCAACTATGTTCTTTAGTACAGAATAAGCCATAGGTGTGACAATACTATAAAATGATTATTTATAGAAGTTATGGTGTTTTTAAGAATGAACGAAAAGGAATTAGGTCATTTAATATACAGATAAAAGTTTGTTTCTATATTTCCTGGAACTATATATGAGGCCTAAAACAAATGAGCATTAACTTAATGTTGTCATGGGACTTAATATTTAGCCAACAGGAATGAGATCAACTGCAGAAGAATAAGCTCAAGCAACATCAGAAAGGACCTAGTTAAGAAAAAAAATGGAAAAATAAAAATCAATTAAACATTGGTTTGATTTCCAGCATTATAAAACACTAATTAGAATAATTTTATAACCTTTGTATTTTTATTAATGGTACAAGATTAATAAAAGCAGTTTGTTCCAAGACATAAAGACATTGAAAGCATCCAGTTCAAAATATTCCTAGTATTTTAAAATTGGATAAGGAATTACTTTGATACCAAAGTAGGGTAACTGCAGGTATCACAGAATTCTTCTCATAAAGGATCCACTTTGCCTGAAGGGTCATGGTATTAAGTATAAACAGAAAGTTAGTGCTCCTATAATTCAAATAAATTGCTTTAGAAAAAGTTCTGGTTCTCTCCTCCTAAAGATAATTACGCCAATACAGTCAAATTCTTTTAAGCCATGTGGCTATGACACAACTAAAAGCTCTTTCAATTTCAATAGACAAGACTAAAGAAGAACAGGTCTTTAGTAGGAAGGGAAATGTTTCACAGAGAAATCACTTTCACTTTGGGTTTACATCCATTCAAGAGCTAATGCAGCCTATTATTCATGAAATGTGGACAGAAGAGATATCTTCAGAGGAAGATTGCACAAACATAGCCAGAAAACTGGCTAATGGCATAGTACTTAGGTCTGAAAATGTGCATTTCTGATAGTACCATACTGTAAGCCTTTAATTTTAAAAATATTCTACTCAACAGTTATATTCTCACATTTTTAAGGAGACTAAATCAAAATACAAAATTAGAAATTGACACTGATGACTTTATTCATACAGGATAAATCAAGAGAGGAAAATCTTCCCCAAATACTACAAAGATTAGAAAACAAAAAGCTTCGGATGTTTATAAGATTTATAAGTATTTCATAAAGTTGTGCAACCCACACCAATATAGAGAATACTTTCATCACTCTAAACAGAAACCCAGTACCTATTAGCAGTCACTCCCCATTCCTTCTCCCCCAGCCCCAGCAACTACTAATTTTTCTGTTTCTATAGATTTGCCTATTCTGGATTTTTCATATAAATTGAACCACACAATTTATGTCATCCTTTTTAACTGGCTTCTTAGTATAAAATGTTTTCCAAGGTTCATCCATGTTGTAGTATGTACCAGAACTTATTTCCTTTTTATATTCATTGTATGTATACTATACAACATCTTATTTATCCATTAACTAGTCAATGGTCATTAAGCTTGTTTCTACCTTTTGGCTACTATAAATAATGCTGCTAAGAAATAATTTGTACATGATTTTGCATGGACATATGTTTTCAATTCTCCTGAGTGAATACCTAGGAATGGAATTGCTGATACATATGGTAACACTATATTTAACTTTTTGAGGTACCATCAAACACAGCTTATACCATTTTACACTCCCAACACCAATCTATAAGAGTAAAGCACCTAATATTTTGCTCTATGCAATACATTTCCCATACATATTTTAACATTTATTTCCATTTTGATGGGACATTAAAATTATTTCAATGTTATTTCACCATTTTATTATTTCAATTGCTAATATTCAAATAACCATGATTGAAATAATTCAATAGTTTTTCTTCACTGGGCCACTGAATTTCATCTGAAAAACAAAGTGTTTTTTAAATAACACTGTACATACCCAGAAGGTGAAGTACAGCTGGATTCAAACACTGAGTTAAAAAAAATTCATCTATATTATAAAATATAAATAACATTTATCATTTATTACTTTGTACTTTCCATCCCAGTACAGAAAATCAAAAGCTAAGTGTAAAGTAGAAGGGAGATTTTTTAGAATTGCTAGTTATTAAGCAACTTAAACCTATGAAATATTTAAAAGCATTAACTAGAAAATTTTAAGTGATACTTTTGGCTGAAATACATTAGTATGATCAAATTCACTGATTTTTTTTATCTCATTTACTTTCCCTATTACAATTATATTTTGACAAAATTTAAAAAGATAATTTTTATCCTCTACTTAATTTTTCCTATCAGACAACTGACAGCAAAGGACAAGAAGTAGATAAGAAATGGCCGATGTTTTTTGTTTGTTTTTCTTCTAAGACTAAGCCCAGAGTAGTTTAGGTCAGTCTGTTTTAAGATGATTTAGAGGAGGCTTTGAGTATGCTAATCTTAGTAATGGATGGCTGGGTAAGAAAGGAAGTTATTGTCTCTGGTTCCTTATAACGTTCTAGTTGGTTAATTCTCTATTTTTACTAGAGTAATGATATTTTTCAGATTCAAATTCAGAAAAAATTTCATCTGCTTTTGATTTTAGCTAAATGGTTTTTTAAGTTTACAATATACCATCCCATGTAAGTTTGAAACAGTGATATCTATAGGTTTATTTTTAAGAAACTGATTTTAAATTATCTGAAGATTATAATTTAAATCTTCAAAAACAAGGGTTTGAAATTCTAAAAAATGCAAACCAATCTATAGTGACAGCAAGCAGATCAGTGGTTGTCTGGGAAAGAGAGGAGGAATGAATTACATTAGGGGTGATGGAAATGTGTTTTACTGATTATGGTGTCATTTAACAGATGAATATATGTCAAAACTGACCAAAGTGTACTTTAATTTTTTTTTATGATTTTTTTTATTGATTTTTAGAAAGAAAAGGGAGAGGGAGAGAGAGAAACATCTGTGTGAGAGCAAAACACTGATGGACTGCCTCCTGCAGGCTCCCTACCAGGGATCGAGCCCATTCTCACTGGGAACTGAACTGGCCACCCTTCAGTGCATAGGATAACGCCCAACCAACTGAGCAACACCAGCCAGGGAAAGTGTGGATATTAAATATGTGCATTTTATTGTATTTCAATTATACCTCAATAAACTTATAAACAAACCCAAGTGTTTCTCTTGAGTTAATTCCAGCGTTTCCCAAACTACATTCCATACAGTTGAGGTACCTCAAAAGAAGAATCCCTTAGCAAAAAAAAAAAACTTGGAAAAATTTAGGAAAGATAAGTTTGACAGTTAAACAGATTGCCACCACAATTATTCAATATGCTAATATGCATTATGATTTCCCCAGGGGAGTACACAGTACAGTTTTTCCCAAATTTGTTTGGCCTTAGAAAGTTATTTCACTGAAGAACTTCATAAATCAGTTTAGCAAGAACTTTTAATAGGAATAATATATAATACTTTAAAAGCAAAAAAAAAAAATTCTTGAAATATATTAAACAGAGTGATTACAAACTCAAATACCTTCAGAGGCCAAGATGTAACAAACAAACAAAACTCAAAAAGAACCAAATGGAAAACAGTAGGCATCTAGCTATTTGTACTGAAATTAAGCCTAGTTGCTTTCCTTTCAAAAAGCTGACGAGACCAAACAAATCATATCTAGAGCTTCTAGTTTGCTACTTTGTATTAAGAGATTAATTACGTCAAATTTCTTTTAATGCTAGTTTCTAAACCACTTGGAAAGACAGTAATAGAACGGCAGAGAAAAAATTATGATCTGTACTGCAACAATCTAGGCTTCAGTAATAGCTCGAAAACTGTAGCTCACTAGAAATAATATCTGGGCAAAAGTGAAAAGAAGATAAAACCCTTAAAAAAAGATAACTCTTTTCAAGTTTCATTTCTATAAGTAAACTTAGTCCTCATAATTCAAAATTTCAAATATAAAAACCTATAGGAAAAGGTAAAGGGTGTCCCAAAATTCACGCAATAAGTAATTTTGATAGAAAACACAGGTTTATAATTAAAAATTGTAAATTTTTTATTGATTCATAAAGTATACAGTATAGGGTTATATATGGAATAGCATATTGGGTAAATGGCCTCCACAGCTTTGCTTGCACGTACGCACTCTTTTGTTGAAATTTTCCATGACCGTTTTGCATAAATGTGGCTAAATTTCATTGAAACAGCGCTCAATTTCCTCCTTCAAGGCGTGGGTGGTTGTGGGTTTGTTGGCATAAACCTTAGACTTCAAAAAACCCCAAAGAAAAAAGTCCAACGGCGTTAAATCGCATGATCTGGGCGGCCAATTCTGAT
>NW_005354829.1:213021-237926 GCF_000412655.1 Myotis brandtii | reverse complement strand
GGCATGTACCTTGGTTGCGGACACATCCCCAGTAGGAGATGTGCAGGAGGCAGCTGATCGATGTTTCTCTCTCATCAATGTTTCTAACTCTCTATTTCTCTCCCTTCCTCTCTGTAAAAAATCAATAAAATATATTAAAAAAATTAAAAAGCCTAATTTTACTTGGTTTATTGAATCAGATTCTAATATCTGTTGCCCTTTGATTTCAATCCCTTCAATTTGGTAAGCATTACCAAGTACCAATTATGGCCCAGGAGCAGGGACAATGAAGACCACGGCTTTGCATATGTGCCAGCAAAACCGTGGAGGCCATTTACCCGATGTGCTATTCCATACATAACCCTATACTGTATACTTTATGAATCAATAAAAAATTTACAATTTTTAATTATAAACCTGTGTTTTCTATCAAAATTACGTCTTGCGTGAATTTTGGGACACCCTTTAGTTCTGGGAATACCATATATTGGAATTTTTATGCTAATATCTATAAAAACAGTTATGTCTAAAGCATAACAAATGTATTTCTTTGAATCTGCAGCATGATATTAATAAAAGCTATTATATGCTGAGCACTTACTAAGTGCTAAAAATAACTATACACTTATCAACACTATTTAATCCTGACAAGGTAAGTACTATTATTTTACTCTTTAACAGGATTAATTAAGGCACAGAAGGGTAAAGTAACCTATTCAAGAACACAGAACTAGTTAGTATATGGTTTGCTACCCACACAACCACAACAGTTTTTGTTGTTGTTAATCCTCCCCCGAGGAAATTTTCCCATAGATTTTTAGAAAGAATGGAAGGGAGGGAAAGAGACAAGAGAGAGAAACATCAGTATGAGAGAGGCACATCGAATGGCTGCTCCCGTATGGGCCCCAACCAGGGCTGGGAATCAAGCCTGCAACCAAGGTATGTGCACTTGCCCAGAATCAAACCCAGGACCCTTCAGTCCAAAGGATGACGGTCTATCCACTGAGCCAAACCGGCTAGGGTCACAACATTCTTTTTGCCTCTACATGTAAAAAGGAGTTTAGATAGTAATAATCTTTACTCAAACTATAAACTACCTGTAATTTCCTATTAAAGCTTATCCTTCTCAGTTCCATGTTGAAAAAACTATAGAGTGAATCCTCATAAATATAACTTTTATTCTAAATCCTATCAACAATAATTTTAGATTACTAAATTTGAGAATAATTAAAGTTCTATTTTTGGGTAAGTTTGAGAAATGCTAGATAATCTATATACATAACATACCCATTTCCAACTACATCGACTTTAACATATAATTTACCATCTTGGTGATTTAAAATGTACACTAGGCATGTTAAAAGTTTTGAGAAGACCTGAAATACGGAAACCAGTTTAACTTTTTAAAACTTTGCTTAATGGGTTTATAATTAATAAAACTATAATAATAAAAATATTTCACAAGGTTTTATTGGAGAATTTTATTTCTCCTTATAAGAATAACTTAAAATTGGCTTTCTGAAAACTAAATATATCATTTAATATTCCTAAGAGACTTTCTCTTACCTGTTTATTTTCTCCAAATTCTTCTACATAGGTCCAGGCTGAAGAGATTGTGTTCCCTGTCTGTAAGCAGTGAAGACAGAAGAGAGTTGAGTCTTTAGATTGATGTTATCCCTATCTTGGGAGTGCATGGAATCCTTGACAATTTTAGTTAAAACTTTTTATCAGTAAATAGGAAAATAAATTTAGAGAAAAGGCAACAAGTGACAAATAGTTATCATTTCTGAAGTTCTGTGAAGATGGAAAAAGACAACAGTATACTGCTATTTGAATGAAAATTATGAGTTAATACATTACCGGAAAAAAAACATATCTTTCTTTATAAATCAAGTCCTTCTTAGTTTGTTTTTCTAAGGACTACTATACTAATAAAATCAAGGATTTTAAAAACAAATGAAATTACCTAGTTTCTGTAAGCAGATAGCCAAAGAATCTAAATGAATTTGATAAATATCAGTACCTTTTCCTTCGGCCTTAAAAAGAGATGGATGGATGGCCAAAGTAACACTAAACTTAAAAAACATTTTTCTTTTTAACAGCTAAACTTTATTTACTTGAAGCCTAATTTAACAATATGTAGTACAACTCTGGACAGTCATCCATTTTAGGCATTCATCTCTTTATGTGCCTTAAAGCTTTCTAGTAGAAATGTATATCCAAGTCTATACTGAGAAACTGTGCCTAAAAGTATGAACAAATGAAAAATATTTGATAATCCACAGAAAAGTGTAGATTTTTTAAAATAGTCATCTTAAAATTATAACTCAGTAGAAAAAAGTCACAATATTCTTTTTTATTTTTACATGATCAAATAGGCAACTAACTAATCAATCCTCCCAGTGAGAACTTGAAAATGTAGACTATTATAAAAGCAAAAATATCTACCTGAAAGCATTAAGAATGACCTAGGCAGTAAAGAATTATGGGATTGAGGTCCTAAACAAAGAAGAAAACTCAGAGAAGTATGCACATCTTTTGAAGGAATATTTCCCCTAAAAGGACTGGCAAATTCTGAAGAGGGATCTTAGAGGCAAGAAAAGATGATAGTAAAAAGATTTAACATATGTGTAATTGGAATACCATCTAAAGGAGAATGGGACAAAAGTAATACCTGAAAACAGAATAACTTAGAACTTTCTAAAACAGGTGAAAAACATTGATCTATAGATTTTAGAAGTAGTGTAAAGTCCCAATTAAGATAAAAACTAAGAAAGTACACATAAGTCCATCATAGTAACATTTCTGAAAATCACAGATAAAAAAATATTAAAAGTAGCAGAGAGCAAAAAAAAAAGTTTATGTTCAAAGCAATAATAAGTAAATATCAGCTGACTACTCAACAGAAATAAAGGAAGCCAGAAGAAAATTAGTGGAAGTATAACCTCGAAGGGCTAAAGGAAAATAACTGCTTATCAAGTAAAAATACCATTTCAAAAAGCAGGTAAATTAAAGAAATATTCAGGCAAATTATACTGAGGTTATTTGTCATAAACATATCCAAAGGAAAATAAAAATTAATGTCCTTTGGCCAGAATAAAGAAACAATCATAGTGGAAGCTTGGAAGTGTAGGAGGAATAGAGAGCAAAGGAAATTATAAATATGTAAATGGTAAATGAGTATAAGTGTGTATTAACTAAAAACTATTACCATTCTATATAGTATCTGATGGAGAAAAACACGTATCACCTGCCATGTTGACACATATGCCTTCCAGTGGCAATGCTTACCCAAGCGCAAACCTAAAATCCCAAAGCTACCTTGTTAACAAGATTATGTTCATAAGATCTTTGTAACTTATAATGATTCATTTAGGATTCAATCAGATGTCCTATGTTCACATTATACTAGAATGGTCTGGTTTACAAGTTTGATGGGGACAAAACTGTTTCTGAAAAGGAGGTAAAACATGGAGGGGAAAATCCCATCTCAGTGTATTTTAATTGTTAGAAAAATAACTTGCCAATAATGTCCCACATGTTCACCATGTGTTATCAAATGTTTAACATAAGACAAAGGTCAGTTTTTCATTGGAATTATGTGAAGGTAGAGAGAATAGTAGTTAAGAGCACACCTCTTAGCTAACTGGGGTTCCTGGGCGAATTAATCTACTGAAGCCTCAGTTTCTTTATTTGTTAAAAAAAAAAGTATAGATATTAAAATATTCATCTCTGATATCATCAGGATAAAGTATTAGATAAAGGCATTTAGCACAATGCCTAACATATTAGTGCTCAAAGAATCTTAATTATTATAGTAATAATATTTATTGTTAATTATTGGAAACTCCAATGTTTTGGCTTTGTTTTCTGAATACTATTCTTCAGTACTTATATGGCACATTTTAAAATAAAAAAGGCAGTGTTGTGGGCCTTTTACACAATTTTAACTAAGTACATGTAATTACCCTATGAAATAAATAGTTAATATTCCCATTTTTACAGATGAAGAAACTGAAGTACAGGAAGGTTAAAGTAACTTTTCCAAATAAGTAATAAAGCTGGGATATGAATCCAGGAATTCTGAGTGTATGTACTGTACTAAATTTAAAGTACTAAATCTCCTTTTGCTGAAATTATTTCTAAAATGCAATATTCTAGTTCCTGACCCTCTCATCTCAAATTAGGTCAGATCATCTAATTATACATTTTCATAACACCCTGTACACTTCAGTGTTTATCTGAACTGTAACTGAATAATAGTCTTCCTCAATAGAATGTATACTCTATGAAAGTAGCTACTGTGTCTGATTCACTACAGCAATTCTCTGGACTGTATACAAAGCAATATTCAGTATTTGTTAATTAACTTATATAGAACATGGGGCAAAAGTAGATTTATCATTGTTCATATGGAAAATAATATAAAAATTAATAAATAATACAAGAATAAGCTCTGCGTTTTATGTACTGGAAACCTACTTTCGTTCCACTCTGCATTAACAAGGATTAACAATCAGCCAGCTGTCAGTTAATAACTAACAATGAGAACAGAAAGACTAAAGGAGTAAATAATAAACAAGAGAGTCATGAGAATAATGCCAAAAACAAACTTCCTTAAATAACATTTTCAAAAAGCAATTTTTCAGAGGAATTCAGAATAACAAGACTAATATAATATACTCCAAAAGGTGTAAGGAAGATAATTCCGAATTTTAAGAGTCTAATACAAAACCTTTTCTTCTCCCATGCATTTATTTAACAACATAAACATATTTAAAATAAATCATAAAAAGTTAAAGTTTTGTTTAGTAGTAGTTTAAAAGCTTACATGGTCTGGGTTATATAAAAGCATAATCTACCTCCCTGAAACTTTCCTCAATTAGACTAAATTCCAAATCCTGGAGCTTCATATTAGTCTTTTTTCCATGTGCCAACTCTTCAAACATCTGAAGATACCAATCATATTCCCCCTGTAAATATTAGTATGTACAGGTTAAACATCCCCAAATACTTCAGTTGTTCACTGTCCTACTTCATATTACAGTTTCCAAGTCCTCCATAGTTGTCAAGGTTTAATTAAACTCTGATGCCCAAAGCAAACATAATCTTAAGACAAGCTTGGCCAGGTAGCTCATCTGCTTGGAGCATCGTCCCTTACACCAAAAAAGGTTGTACATTTAATTCCCAGTCAGGGCACATACCTGATCCCCTGGTCAAAGCTCATACAGAGGCAACCAATCAATGTTTCTCTCTCACATCAATGTCTGTGTCTGTCCCTCTCTCCCTTCTTCTCTCTCTAAAAGTAAAGTAAAAAAAAAAAATTCCAGATATATACTCTAAGCAGAACAAAATTTAGTCTGAATACTACATACCTTTTTTTGCATTTAATTATTAAAATATGAGAATCTCTAGAGTAGAATGACTCAATCTGGCTTTGATATCCTAGATTCATTTCAATGCAAAAACTTAAAAATCTTGAGTCTACTATTAAATAAATCATAAGAAATGAAGAAAAAATCATGGCTACCTCATCATATTTGTAAATACCCCTCAGAAGCTAAGAGAATGCTTTCACAGGGTAATTCTACTCTTGTTTAGTATCTCCTCTTTCCCTCTAGTTCATAAGACAAAAGAAATAACTTTCCAATGCTCTGTCATTACTATTTCTATGTATGACATACCTATAGTTCATACCAAGGAATCCCTCAAGGGACTCTTGATCATTCAAGGAAACAATTTGTGATCTTTCAAGGAAACAAATGTAGAAACATAATATACACAGGTGAGACTCATTTAAATTAATTAACATTTCCCTGCTTGAATTATTTAACTCTTGCTCTTGGTAAAAATTATAGCTATATAGTTCAGAATACAATTTTAAACCTTTTTTCCAAAGATTCATAATGACTCACTTGGAGCCTTATAATTCTGTGCCCAAAATAATTCAATACTTTCATAAATCAACTACAGATTTGATCATCATTGGACCAAAAATTAATATAGCAGAGAAAAAAAAAAGCCAAACACATATATGACACATATACTGCAAATTGATTTGTTTACCCCATAATATAACCAGCAAACAAGCAGACTAGTACAGACAGTCCTCGGGTTACATCGGATTCGACGTCGTTTCATGGTTATCGCCATCTCCCATTTATTTATAAAAAAAAAAAGTTCCATCATTTCGACGTATATACATATGTGCTTTATGTTTTTTGTTATTTATTTACCACAAGTAAAGATCAGGAATTGTTATCTTTCTTTTAAATTTTTTTTACTGTTTCACTTCATTACTGCTGTGTATGTGCTCCATGTGAGTGACATAGGTGCTTATGTAGGTGGGTTCCAACTTATGGCGAAAATCGCGTTATGTCGCGCCGTAGAAACGGATCTCCGACGTAACCCGAGGACCTACTGTATATTGCTGAAACAAAGGTAACAAGAAAAAAGTTAATGACCTTGCAGTCATAATTATAACAATCTATCTAGAAAACAGAATTATGAAGGTTTTAAAAAAGTGAAGTATCTCTAGTAATAATATCCTTAGAAAAACAGTAAAAGAAAATCAAAAGCTAAAGAAAAAGTGAAGGTCACCCTGGCTGGGTGGCTCAAACGATTGGGGAATTATCCTGTACATAAAAAAGTTGTGGGTTCAATTCCAGTCAGGGCAAATACCTAGGTTGCGGATTTAATCCCATTCAGGGCATATAGGGAGGCAACTGAATGATGTTTTTCACCCTCTCTTTCCCCCTCTCTCTAAAGTTAAAAAAAAATATATCCTCAAGAGAGAATTAAAAAAAAAGAGAGAGAAGAAAAAGTGAAGGTCAACATAGATATCTACTAAAGAAGCTGGAGTTGTACATAACAGTTTACATTTTTTATTTATTCAAGAGTCAGAGTGTCAACAGAATTAATTTTTTTGTATAAAAATCAAGCTATACTGTTTAAACACACAACAAAAGAGGGATTTCAGAGTAAATTCACCAAAATATCAGGCATTACAGATTGATGTTTCTAATGATTGCATTCCTATATACTTTTTAACCAAAGTCATAGATACAATTATAGTATAAACTAGAGGCCCAGTGCACGGGATTCATGCACTGGTGGAGGGTGTGGCCTGCAGGGATCAGCCTGCTGTGGGAGCGCTGCTCATCCCGGGTAGCTGAGCGGCACTCCCACTACTGCACTGAGTGTCTGCCCACTGGTCGACCAGTTGTTCTGGTAATTCCACCATTCGGTTGCTGAGCTTTTATTATATAGGATCATTATCAGTGTTGTATACATATTATATTTACTGAATCACAGCAATGCAAGAAGGTATATAGCTAGTCAAATAAATCATTTTCATAAAATATGTATTGTGCATATAAAAGTCTACATATAGGCCATTTTTAATAGCTCAAATATCACTTGCCATGAGATAAATAATGGCACACAAGTAACTAATATATGTTTTGCCAAATACTACAAATTTAAGGAACAAGAAAAACCAAGTAGTTATTAATATTCTGGTTATTTAAAGCTTCTAATTAGTTAAGGAAACTAAAGTTTATTTTTTTTGTTTGTTTTAAATCACCAAGGGAAGTTCATCATTCTTGAAGGGATTGCACTACCAGGTCTTAGATAAAGGATGTATTACTCCAGGATATATAATGTAACTGAAATTAGCTAATAAAGAGTAGATTCTATATTTAATCTTAACTGAAAGGCACAGAAGCAACTGACCTGGAGTAATTTTTAAGTGGTTAAAAGTATAGACAATTACTTGAATAAATTTCATCGCAGTAAAACCTATTTTCCAAAACAACTTCTGTCTCCATTTACTAGTTCATTCACTAAATTATACTGCTGTAGCGTAAGCAATCACTGTCTACTAAAGTAGGAAGCAGAGAAAAAGGCGTAATAGGCTGAAGGCTACGTGCAGCTTCTCACAGAGACTTTACTGATTCTAAACCCCCCAAAATAAGCAAACCAAAGGAGAGAAAAATCAATACAACACTGAAATTCTATTCATAGCTAGGCTAAAAAATATATTTAGGTGACACCATGTGGCAAAATTATGAATTGCTACTGATGTATAAGAATGGAACATACAAGGCAAATTTTATTGTGACATTAACTCAAAAGGGGAAATTTTACAAAGCATTATTTTCTAAAATATTAAATGACAAAATCAGATGTTATATTTATAAATTAATAAAGCAGTAGCAACTGTTAAAACTGTTGTATTAATAAGAACAAGTATTTTAGAAAAGTATTTTAGAAAAGTATTAGCTAAAGATGTTGAAAAAATTATAAGATAATAGAGAATCAAGCATGATTAAATAAATGCATAAAAGTAAATGAAATCACATGATCACTTTAGCCAGTTAATAACAGCTATGGAAAAATACTGGTCAGATGATATGTTTTAATATACATCATTTTCCTAGATTCTCTGTTATAAAAAGAAAATTAATTTCAAAACTTTTAAGTAATTAAGTTTTATAAAATCTTGGTTTTGATTACAATTAACAAATTCAGGTAAGAAAATAACCAAAAAGCAATTACATGTGCATACAAATAAAACAGGTGACTGACTGAACCTTTTATTTTTTAATCCAGTTGTTCTGCTGTAAAGTAGACAGATATAAGCTTTGAATTGTATAAAGTAAGGAATATTAAATTGAGAGTTAATTCATGCAGAAGTAGCTCTTAATTTTCAACTATTTGAACTTAAGTATGTATCTTGGTAGACAAAAAAAATTCAAGTATTATTTTTGGTCCTTCATAAGATTTTTAACCATATTTTAAACAAAACCATTAATTGGGAAGATAAGAGAGTACTTAAGTTCACCAAATAAAACCCTCATATTTGAAGGCACTGAGGTCCACAAAGAGTAAATGATTCATTTGCCATTCCAAGGTCACAGTTTGTTGGTGGCTGAGACTGTAGGTTATTGTGCTTCTACTCGATTACTCATTAATAGCCTATATAATAAAAGGCTAATATGCAAATCGACCGAACAGCGGAACGACCAGTTGCTATGATGTGCAATGATCACCAGGGGGCAGATGCTCAAAGCAGGAGATGCCCCCTGGTGGTCAGTGAGCTCCCACAGGGGGAGCGCCGCTCAGCCAGAAGCCAGGCTCAGTGGCGGGAGCCTCTCCCGCCTCCATGGCAGCGCTAAGGATGTCCGATTGCTGTGGGGAGTGGGCCTAAGCCATCAGTCGGACATCGCCCAAGGGTTCCCAGACTGCAAGAGTGTGCAGGCCAGGCTGAGGGCCGCCCCCCCAAGCACACAAATTTCGTGGACCAGGTTTCTAGTACAGTGGGGCCTCGACTTACGAGTTTAATTCGTTCTGAGACCAAGCTCGTTAAGGAGCTCGTTAACTCAAATTACTCTATCAACTCAATGCAAAAAATCGGCTGAGAGACAGCTGGTATCTCAAAAAACTCGTTAGTCGGGACACTCATAAGTCAAGGCCCCACTGTATTAAATAAGCTGCTTCTCTCACAGTACTAATCTATAATAATAAAAGGGTAATATGCTAATTAGACTAGACGTCATTCCAGACATCCTGCTGGATAAAGCCGGGGCCAGAGGGAAGCCCAGGGAAGGAAGGCCTACTCTTGCACAAATTTCGTGCATCGGGCCTCTAGTTCCATAATAACTATGGTCTGTTAATACAAGTATTAGTACGATAAAAATTATAAGGAATACCACATGATGGCCTGTTAGAAAAAATATTTAAATTTCAAGAGGAATAGAAGTATATTTTCATAAATATTGGGCCCTCATGGAGGGTCAAAGACACATAGTTGAGTTAATGGAAATTTTGTCTCACCACTTGATCATATGGAAACAAACTAAAGTATAAAATGTTGATGCTGATGCTACTTCTTATTTATCTAAGTGAATTAAAGCAGACTTAGCAAATTTTGTTCTTTAATATATCAGTCTGAAATACTATCATGATAGTCAAATCTGTAATTAAAACTGGAAAGGAAAGAATAACTTTCTAAAACTATCATTTTTCTTCTAATAATTTGTAATTAGTATTTTCATTATAATAGAGTACCATATATGGTACCTAGCTTAAGAATCTCCTAAAATTATTTCTTAAATTAAAAAAAAAACCAAACACTGAAAGTTTCTCTTTGTTTCAAAGCAATTTATTGGCAAATTTCTAAAATCAAAATTTGATTTTTTGTATTTCTGCCCATCAATCTGGAAATAATGACAGCTCATAAGAAAAAAGCACCTTATTTTTCACATTAAAACTTCTCAGAATACTATTCCTTCATCCTGCTGTCTTCTATTTTGTAACTTTCAACCAAGTTATAAGTGATAACAAATCAAAATCGAATTTAAATATTAAAAAATAGAACAAATAGTGATTATCATACTTGGTAAATACTTTACCACTCACTGTCCAGAAAAAAGTAAAGATTCTAATAATGTATGTAATTACAAAGTCAAATATGAGAAGCAATATGCACGCCAGCCATAAAATGAATATTGAAAAAGGAAAATATTAAAAAGATGAATATTCACACATAAAATGGTCCACACAAACCAGAATAATCTAGAAAAAAAAAAGTACTTGCTCAGAGGAAAAGCAAGTAATATCAACATAGTTGTAATAAAAAAAATACAGTACTTGCAAAGTTTTAAAAAGCAGAACTGCTGAAATTTCAATTAACTAAAGTCTACTTACTTTCAATTTCCAATTATTAAAATCTAACTAAAATTACCAAAACAAACATTATATAGAACTCTGCCATTAACCCACCACCATGCTGTTTTTCTAAATGTTCGCTTATGTGGTGTCCCTCTCTGACCATAAACTCTTCTTACCATTTACAACAAAGATCAGGTGTGAGGTGTGCCCTTTCTTTGTACTCCCAAAATACCCTATGCTTGCCTTCCTCAGTAGACTGTGACTCCGTAAGAGCAAAAACAATGTTTTATTTATCTTTAGCTACAGATTGCTTAGGAAGTACACTTAGCACAGGAAAGGCATTCAAAAAAGATTTGTTCTTTAATTAAACTTCATCAGTCATGGCCAAAGCAATAGAATACTCAGATTAAATTAAATCAATGGCATAAGCTGGTTTGTAACAAGAGGCTCTTCATCCCTGTCTTAAAACTTTAGGTGGTCATCCAAGTAAAAAAACAAAACAACAACAACAAAAAAACCTACTTCATCAGTATTACAAACATAGAAACAAGAAAATAAATGCCTTGCCTGAATGAGTTGTTAATAAATATCTCTCAAGATGAATTAGCAATACACACTGAGGTGACCTCCCTCCTTCCAGTAAGTATTCTCCAAGACTTTCTTCTTCAAAATTATAACTCTCCAGAGCTTTTCTTTACCTCCTTGATTTTGCTTATTCCAGTCCTAGATGATGAATAATCCTCCAGGAGAAAGCAGTGGCAATAATGGAAGGCCCCAATTCAAAACAGAGGCAAAATTTTAAGAATAGCAGAATTATTCACACTCATAGTCTGATCTATTATTAAAGATACAGTATTTTGAAACAGAAGTCTTATTTAAAAAGATGATATTAAATGACCCAAGAAGTCTCCATACATCAAATATTTGGTATAGAGCTATCTATCTCCTATGCCCCAACTCTGTATTCCACCCATTAAATCCAATGAGTATCCCACTTATTACAAGTTCCTAAATATAACCAGGTAACACAACTTCTTATCCTATGGGTTGAGGTTAGGGAGGTTATTCTCTGACATTATGAGGATGAAGACAGTCTCTAACTTTGAAGTAAAAGAAAAATGAGGGTTCAATTTTGGCATTAATTCCAGCTTTCCTCCTATTTAAGGGCATTTTGCTTAAAATAGAGCTCACTTTAAATGGGAACAAAAAAAAACCCCAAAATATTTTAAAAATTAATGTTAAGGGACTATATAACAAGTGTTTCTGGGATTCTGGTAAGAGCACTAAATGGTCACTAAAAGTAAACTCTCAGATTTCTAGTACTCATTTAGATGCCTAGTGCCCCTTTAAAAAACTTCTATTTTCCTCATAACACTAATGAGAGTCTTAATTTAACTAAATAAAGTCTACTTTTTTTTCAAACTTGAAAAATGAACATGGTAATGCCAAAACAAAGTGGAAATTAAAAGTATAGTCTTAAAGAGCTCTGAAATAAAAAACTAAATTAACAAAGATCAAGGTAAGATTAAATAATAATGTTCAAAATAGCATCAAACTAAAAAAAATAGCATCAAGTTGAAAGAATTAATAGTATATTAAAGTAATTACTACACTCAAAGAGATCATCTTAAAATAATAGTTAAATTCACTAACTAGAAAATTATATTCAAATTATTTAATAAAATAGAGCCAAAGGTTATTTAATACTTAATGAACTCTATTTGAGGGACTCCACAACAAATCAATAACCTCTCAAGATCTTAGAAAAATCTAAGGCTTCAAACATGTAAATATTTAGCAAGATAGCAGTAACAAACACTACACCCCTTCCCCTCTAAGAACACAACACTACCACCATGATCTCAACCCTGAACCATCCAATTAAAAGTCCAGATACTCAATTAATAGAAGGTAAAATCACATCAGATCATCACCACAATGACATTAACTCTATCCTTAACCTGCCATGTGGCATCACATAATCTCCTGGCTGTCTACAGCACCTGACATGACTTAAATGACAACTGAAAGGCTGACATTTGTTTTTCGATCATAAATTCCTAGACCCCTGATCTCTGACTCTTCCACATCCTGAATTCCCTCTCTCCTTCTCCTCAGTTGCCTCTAACTCAACCTTCACTCAAATTTCTAGACAATTACAATAAGGATTTTTCTGTTACTGTCTGCAGACAAGGCCTCAGGCCTTGTATACTGCATCCAAGCAAGCCCGTAGAGTTTAATTGAAAATTTTGGCTTATATTTGGCTTAGCTCTTTTTTCTGATGGTGAATAGAAACTGAAAAAATATATAAAACACAAATTGTTCCAGTTTTTATTATAAGAAGCTTTAATATGAAGTTGATAAAATCTGAAATAGATGACTATAAAGCAAACTGCCTGTGCCCTCTAAGGATTTCATTTATTGAAGTTAATTTTATTCCTGATTAACATAATCAAGCAGGGAATACTGTACCTGAACAGGGGTTTTCTTTGGGAACTAAAAGCTATAACAAGTTAACTATGGCCCTAGTACTCAAGTAAAAAAAAAAAAATCATTTTAATATTAAATTAAAAGCTGATGAAAAACCTCCGGTTTCATTTAACATCTGATCTTCTTTATGGGAGAACCAGATGGAGAAACCATGTCTAAACAGAAAAATCTAACATAAAATAAACTAAGGAGACTATGTTTTAAGAATCATATTTAAGTTAAATTTGTAAGGGAAATAAGTGAGGATAGAAATAAATTATATTTCAGCATTACCATGTTGGATCAGATACAAGTATCCTGGGAAAATCTTGCTCAGCAACTAATTATCTATATTTACTCCAAAAGAATAATTTGATCCATTTTTCTCTAAAAACCCTAATTTGAATTATTTGCTACCCAACTAATTTTATATTTAACTTTGTCTTTATTAAAAGAAAAATGGAAGGTTTCTATTATGTACATTGATGGAAACCATACCTAATAATTTATTAACTTAAATGACTAAAATTACCAAATATTTCCAAAATAATAACTAAGGACAGTACTGAAAAGTTTCCTTGAAGGGAACTCTACCTTCAGTCCTAAAGTTATGACCAGATCTCCAAATCAGAATCTCCTAAAAATATTCATAATACCATGGGAGTGGCTATAATGGATAAGCAAATCTAAATAACATGTAAAAATTACTTTCTCTTTTGGTAATGTTTTTCTTTTATTATCTTAACAAATTTAAGGATATCAATTTTAAATGGATATAAGCTTCAGTACAATTCTGCAATCATATAACAAATCAATTTTAAGCTTAGCGAGTTTGACTACTGCAATAAAAAAACACAATTATAATCCTTAGTTTGTAATCTTTCCTTTTTATAGTTGATTTTCAAGAAACTACTATTCTTCTAATAAATATTATTTGGGGCACAAAGTCATCACCAACTGAAATATATAGCTGCAATTTGAAAAATGAAACAAACTGGTGGGAAGGGGGTAGCTAACAAAACACCAAAAAACAGAAAGTAGGAAAACACCAGAGCAGTATTACATCTCTTCCTTCACAATGCCAAATATTTAGTTAGCATATGGCCCAAAGTCTTTCTTTTTTTTATGTCAGAGGGAAAGTGTGCTGAAGATGTAACAAGGTTTGTGGGAGGCACATCCCACATAAGAGTGTGAACACCCAATCATCACGCTTATGAACTACAAAAGGATCCAAAGCCTTTCTTAACTATCCCTCAAATGTTTTAGAGAAAGTTACTTTTTTCAAAGCCTGAAATTAATGGTCATAAACATCTTTTAATGCTTTTTGTCTTTCATGAGTAATTTCCAGATTGGTGAGCATAAGGCTGTGTCTACAAATGACCCATCTGAAATGCCTGATTTTACCAACTTCCTACCCCTACCCTCAAAAAAGATTACTGGGTAGGCTTTACCAAAGAAAGTGGTTTAAGTAACAAACCCTGTAACTTATATAGAAATTATTGCAAATTAGGATCAGTCATTGCAAAACAAACTAATGAAACAGAATCATAAACTCTAAAGTAAATACGTAATGTTTTAAAAAACTAAATAGCCCTGGCCGGTGTGGCTCACTCAGTTGGTTGAGCATCCTCCCATGCACCAACAAGTCTCCATTTCCATTCCCGGTCAGGGCACATGCCAGGGTTGCTGGCTTAATTCTCGGTAAGGGGTGTGCAGAAGACAACCAATGGATGTTTCTCTCTCACACCAATGTTTCTCTCTCTCCCTCTCACTTCCTCTCTCTCTAAAATCAATAAAAACATATTTTAAAAAATAAATAAGCTAAACATAGAAGTCTCTATAGGAGGAAAGTCTCAATGAAATTTACCACAAATTCATAAAACTGAGGTAAAATTTATGTTAAATACTCACCCCTAATGTTGAATTCAAAATAAATAAATTTATAAATAATCTATAATATTCCATATTCTACAATATTATTTAAAGTATTTTTAAACTTACCCAAATGAAGTAATGTAAACTGGGCTGCCAGTTCCTTTGCATCTTCTAACGTAGTACAGAGTTTGTCTGGCATGAAGTAACTCTGGGATCCATTTGCAATAGCAGGAATAACGATTTTATATACCAAGAGTACTTTGCCATCTTGACTTGTTGTTGAATATAAATAATATTCTGGTGGTGCCCAATTATTTTTGTTGCAGTAATAATCCAAATGCATTACTGCAGAATTGAAATGATTTGATTTTAAAGAATACATACTAATTGGAGTAAGCTTTGTTCCAGGAAAAAATGGGTAAGTGCATCTATCAATTTCAGAGGGGCCTGGGCTATGCTGACCATTGAGACGAGCTGGAAGAGCTGGTGGCTTGCCTAGAGTTTTTGGATGGTTCTCTTCTTTGTTAGCAAACACAATCAAGTTTTCAGAATTGGGGCTAATCTGACCATTAAGATGCTGTCTCCAAGTATTTTCTTTATTTACTGGTTTTGCCAGTGTTACCTCAATACTTGCTCCATCAATGCACTTCCCATTCATAACAGACATAGCAGCCACTGCATCTTCTCGGTTGAAAAAATGAACAAAAGCGTAATCTCTAAGTTTCTTTACTCTTTCAACTGCACCAGGTTTGAATTTATTGAATTCTGCTTTAATTGTTTCCTCTGCAGTTGAGATCATTAAATTTCTAACATAGAGAACTTTAACTCTCTGCATGGTTTCCTCATCAACCTCTTTCTCTGGGTCAGCCCAATCTACTTGAATGGTATGGCCCCATAGTTGGAATGTTCCTACAAAAAAGAATAAGTTAATCTGAAGACAATTAAAACACAAGTCAAATACTGTTAAGTAAATCTGTTTCTCCAAAGAAGCGGAAACTCAAATACATATCAATATATTTGGTTAAGTATTATAGTATCCCACTCACATGAAAATTTACTAGGGCAAACCTAATCAGAACTTATGGTGAAATTAATTTTAAGACTAAACGAACAAATATACTTCAAAGAAAGATCATTAGAAGAATTAGACATTGTCTTTTGAATTTTTAATAAGCAACAATTAACTTATAAATATATCATCCATTAATCAGTAAATTATAAATAATTATTTATTTCATCTAAACAACTTCTTCATTTACTTACTAACTTAATCCTTATTCCTCTAAAGGCATTATATATTTTCATAATATTGATCTATAAGGTACTGTCATTTTTAATATTTACAATAGAGGGAATATGGAAAAATAACCTTTAAAAGGATAGGCTTACCTGGAATTAGTTTTCTCCGGGCCATAGCAGCAGCTCTGTGAGATTCATATTCAACAAATGCAAAACCACGATTTTTAGTCTTATCAGTCGCACTTGGATAAACAATGACATCTACAACTCCTTCTGTAACTTTCTTCATTTCATCCAAAATTTCTTCTTTCTTCTTTTCCTTGGGAATAGCTCCAATAAATAATCTGCAATTATCCAAGCTTACACATACACCAATAAACTTCCCTGGTCGAATCTCATAATTATTAAGAATTCTGATGGCTAACTGGGCTTCTTCTTTTGTAGTGTACATCACAAAAGCGTAACCTCGATTTTCACCACTAAATTCCATCATAAGTCGAAATTCATATATCTTCCCAGCTCTTTCAAATACAGGGACTAACTCATCTTCATACATATCACGAGGTATTTTTCCTACAAAAACTTCACAGCCTCTAGGTGGAGGTGGACCTTCCCAACCTGAAAGACAAAAATAAGTACAGATAAATTTTAATAAGATATTTATATTCACTATTCATTCATTCATTGCACGAATGCACAGAGAGCCTTCTTTGTATCATGCACTATTCTAGGCGCTGGGGGATCCAACACTGAAAAAAACAGAAACACCTTCCCTCGTGAAGCATATATTCAATACAGAAAGAAGACTGAGTAGTAAGTACTATAAAAATACAGCCACAGAAGGGTTAGTTTTTGTAGTCAGGTAAATCTTGTCTGATAACATGAAGTTTGAGCAGACACCTCAATGAAATGAGGGGATGAGCTCTGAGGATATATCAGGAAGAAGAAAAAGCAAGTGCTTTGTATATTAGAACTCAGAACACGCAAGCTATATGGCTAACATGTACTTGAGGGAGGAGTAAAGTGGTAAGTAATGTGGTCATCAATGTAACTAGAGGCCAAGATTTCATTTTAAGTCTGATAGAAAGTTAATTGGAGGGTTTTGAGCAAAGAAAATGCATTGGCTATTAGTAGAAAAACAAAACATTATATCTAACTAGAGGCTCAGTGCATGAAATTCATTCACTGGGGGGAGGAGGGGTCTATCAGCCCAGCCTGCATCCTCTCACAGTCCGGGAGCCCTCGGGGGATGTCCGACTGACAGCTTAGGCCCGCTCCCCAATGGATGATATATCCTTAGCGCTGCTGGGGAGGGTGGGAGAGGTTCCCACCACCGCCGCTGCACTCACCAGCCGTAAGCCCGGCTCTGGCTGAGCGGCACTCACCCTGTGGGAGTGCACTGACCACCAGGGGGGCAGCTCCTGCGTTGAGCATCTGCCCCCTGGTGGTCAGTGTGCATCATAGCAACCGGTCGTTCCGCTGTTCAGTCAATTTGCATATTAGCCTTTTATTATATAGGATTATGTTTGCATCTGATTTGCATCTAGTGTAGACACCACTCCTCCCTCTACTCACTGGTCTTTCAAATTCCTCCCAAAGACCTCCCCTTTAATTTCTAGAGTATCCTTTTCTGCACTGACTCAATCCTGACTTCTTTCTAAACCAACCTATTCTTTCTCAACTGCTTCTTTTTATATATATATATTATTGAATTTTGACAGAGAGGAAGGGACAGGGATAGAGAGTTAGAAACATCGATGAGAGAGAAACATCAATCAGCTGCCTCCTGCACACTCCCCACTGGGGATGTGCCTGAAACCAAGGTACATGCCCTTGACCAGAATCGAACCTGGGACCCTTCAGTCCACAGGCTGACGCTCTATCCACTGAGCCAAACCAGTTAGGGCTCAACTGCTTCTTAATCCAAAAGAATTGAAAACTGTAATGGAAAAACATGCCTAACATTATAAAATCTACCTTTTCCCTAACATTAAAAATTATTGCTGCCCTAGCCAGTTTGGCTCAATGGATAGAGTAACAGCCCATGGACTGAAGGGTGAAGGGTGCATACCTTGATTGCAGGCTCTATCCCCAGCCCTGGTCAGGGCACATGCAGGAGTCAACCAATCGTTGTTTCTCTCTGTGTGTCTCTTCCCCTCCCTTCCACTCTCTCTAAAAAATCATTGGAAAAATATCCTCGGGTGAGGAGTAACAAAAAATTATTGCTAGAGTCTAAAAGCAGTTACAAAAAATAGAGCTACTGTTTGGGATACTTGTAAAGATATACACATAATGAAAATGACTATACTAAAGCTTCCATTTTTTTTTAACATAAACAAATCCACACCTGGAGGAGGACCACCAAATTTCCTTTGCCCATTTTCTTGAACCATGTTGTAACCAGTCTTTTCCATCAGAGCAAGTAATGCTGCTTCATTCTGCGTACCAGTTCGGACTTTACTGCATCCATTTGTTCCATCTATATTTTCTTCATTCATGGCTGCAGTTCCTAAAACAAAGTATTAAAAAAACAGTGATTATGACATGGAGCATCAGGAATCTATGAAGCATTACTTTGGGATGCAAGAAGTCAAGGATAGTTATGGCTGCTACATTTGGTGACCACTGTAGTCCTGCCCCCGCAAAGTTCTCTACAATGGAAACTGGAAACTTCTTTTAATGTCAATTAAGCAGTACCTTTACAAGGCCTAAGCTACAAGAAAGGTAGGTGAAAGTGAAAAAGAGAACAATAAAAGGAGCAACAAAAACAAGAATGGGGAAACAAATAAGTGAGATTTGGAAAAGGAAAAGAAAGTAGTAGGAGTAACAAAATAAAAATACTGCTGTCAATGAATATATGATCTATCGATACAGTGCAAGGTTTACGTCTTGTCCCATTATCTTAAGGTTCTACTACAAATCAAAACTAATGGGGGAAATCAGTAAATTTATTTTTAAATCTTAGAATCAAGAAGACTCTTCTAAAAAATAAACAGAAAAACTTCAAAGGAAAAGACCTGGAAGGCAAAAACAAACAAACAAGCAAACAAAAGAAAACACGCACACACACACACAAAAACCCCTCCACAAATCTAAGAAAATTACAAACAGAGCAAAATGATCTGCAATACGTGTAATAGAAGGCTTATTTCCAAAAATTAAAAAAAAGGAGAATATGGTATAATTAAGAGCAAACTCAGGTTACTAAATGACTGCTTAAATGTGAATCCTGGTTCTTCCCCTTACTAGCTGTGACTCTGGGCAAGTTTGCCTTAGTCTACTTGCCTCTAACATGTGGATTATAATGGTTTCTATCTCACGGGATTGTTGTCAGTATTGCGCATAAAGGGCTTAAAATAGTATTTTGCCCCTGGCCAATATTGCTCAGTGGCTGAGCATCAACCCATGAACCAAGAGGACACCAGTGCGATTCCCAGTCAGGGCACATGCCTGTGTTGTAGGCTCAATCCCCAGTAGGGAGCATGCAGAAAACAGCTGATTGATGTTTCTCTCTCATAGATGTTTCTATCTCTCTATTCCTCCCCCTTCCTCTCTCTCTCAAAAATCAATAAAGACATATTTTTAAATAATAGTATTTTGCATATAAGCACTATAAATGTACTAATATATAATAAAACAATATATATTAACTTCTGATAAAATAATATTGTCCAATCCATAATAAAAGAGTAATATGCTAATTAGACCGGACATCTTCTGGATGTCATTTCGGACGTCCTTCCTGACAAAGCTGAAGTTGTCCTTCCTGACGAAGCCAGGGCCTGAGGGAACTCAAATTCATTCACTTGTTCAACAAATGTTTATTAAGCATCTACTGTATGCCAGGAACTATTCTTTTATCTAGGATACATCAGTAAATAAAAGACCAAAATTCCTCCCTTATATAACTTCTACTCCAGTGGAAAAAGCAAATGATAATAAAAGCAATAAATAATATATGTTAAAAGCAGTTAAATAGTAGGGAGGGTGGGGGAAGAACAGGGATAGCACACATAGGGTAAGAGGGGGAGGTTGGTAGGAAAAGAAAGGGTGCAATTTTTAAAAATATAACCAGTACAGGCTTCACTAAAAAAGTAACATTTGAGTAAAGAATTAGGGAACCTAGCCATGCCATTATTTGGGGAAAGAATTCCACACAAATGGAAAAATGAGAATAAAAGACCCAAAAATGGAAGTGTGCATTGCACATATAAAGTATAGCAAGGGGAACAGTATGGTACAGCCAGGGGGAGAATAGTAAAAGACGAATTCAGTGAGGTAACAAGCTGCCACATGACACAGACTTCAGCTTTTATTCTAAATGAGGAGCCACTATAGATTTTGAGCACAGGAATAATATGATCTTTCATTTTAAAAGAATCATCTGGCTATTGTACTGAGAAATCAGTAGTAGAGTAAAGGTGGACGCAGAGATCAATTAGAAGACTATGACTAAAATTCAGGTGAGAGATGATGGTGGCATGGACCAGGGATGTTGTGGTGGAGGGAAAAAGTAGTTTCTGATATGAGAGGTATTTTGAAGGTATACCCAATAGAATTTCCTGACAGACTGGATACGGATTTTGAGATAAACAGAATTAAGTCAAGGATAACACCAAAGTTCTGGCCTGAGCAATGAAAAGCAGAGAAGTGAGGAAGGTTGAAATGGGGCAGATTTTAGAGGTAAGATCAGAACTCAGTTTTGGACACATTAAGTTTGAGTATCCACAAAAAGATCATCTCAAATGCCTACAAGGCCCTGACAAATAATGTTAAATGAGTGGAAAGGCAAAGTACAACACTCTACGATGTGCTATGGACTGTGCTTAATTAATTAGAAAGTCCATGTATCCTCAGAAAAGGGCCGTGGCTACTCAATTTTAGCAAACTGTTAGGGAGGAAATCCAGTTTTCCTAGTTATGCCAGTTTCCAATTTTATAAGAGAAGTCAGAAATCTGCATATTTTTATGTGAATTCTATTTTTAAAATTTGAGAGCCAAAGACCTGCATGTACATACTACAACTGCACAACTACATAAATGGCATTTACATGTTCACACTCACAGGCACAAAAATGGCATGACCAAAACTTAATCTGGTGGAAAATCATGTTCATACTTTAGTCCAGGATATATTTAGTTCCACATCTTAATTCAAAAACTTAATGAGTCAAATTTCACAATTCAGTTCAATCCTATACAGATTTACTGAATGTTTCCCATGTCCAGTCATTTAACTGGATTTTCAGCCATATTGCTAACCATAAGGGGTAGAACTACAACCACAAATGGAGAGCACCTGGAACAAAGTATGCCTCAATATAACTTTCTACTAAGCAGTGAGGACTGTACAATATCGGAAAGGGCTGCCACAGACGGCAGCTTCCTGCCAAAATAAAAGCATTCAAACATGGGCTGCACATGCTGCAGAGAGTAAAGCAAAGGATGCATTGCTAGACCATGTGGCATTTAGCATCCCTTCCAAAATTTAATACAAAGAGAGTTGAGCCATGAAGAACCTTTTTCTGCCAAGGGCCATTTGGATATTTATAACATCATTAGAGGCCCAGTGCACGAATTTGTGTACCATTGGGATCCCTCAGCCTGGCCTGTGGGATTAAGCAGAAACTGGCTCTCCGACATCCCCCAAGGGGTCCTGGATTGGGAGGGCACAGGTCAGGCCAAGGGACCCCACCAGTACACAATCGGGGCCGGGAAGGGACCTCGAGAGGGCTCCAGAGCATGTCCAGCCCACTTAGCTCAGTCCCAACTGGCCAGACCCCAGCAGCAAGCTAACCTACCAGTTGGAGCGTCTGCCCCCTGGTGGTCAGTGCACGTCATAGCAACTGGTTGACTATCTGCCCCCTGGTGGTCAGTGCACGTCACAGAGAGAGGTTGAGTGGCCTTAGCATATCATTAGCATATTACGCTTTGATTGGTTGAACAGATGACCAGATGACCGGACACTTAGCATATTAGGCTTTTATTATATAGGATTTGCAGGCCATACAAAAGCATCAATTTAAAAATTAGCCTGTTATATTTGGTCAAACATTTAACTCACCCCTAATGCCAGACCAAATGATTTCACAGGCTGGATGTTTCCCACCCCTGCTGTAGAACCTGCCTTAAAAAGACTTACAATCCAGGAAATATTAATATCATCATCATCATCATCATCATCATCCAGTTAGATGCCTTCTATGCTTTAAGCCTGCATTTTGGAGAGCAGTATCTCTACAAGACATTCATGGTTCCCTGAAAACAGAGTATTGCAAGGTCAAAAATAAAAGGGAGAGAAACTAAAAATTAATACAATGAAGGAAAAAAACAGTAACAAAAACTGTATAGACCAAACAAAAACACCTACAAACTTTCTATGGTTTAAAATCTGGGTTGCATGAGGGCAAAGGTTCCCATCTACCCAACCCACACCTACATTACCTTACAGACATATCTTTTGGGTTAATCTATGTCTTTTATGTTATACTAGAGGCCTGGTGCACGAAATTCACGCACTGTGTGTGTGTGTGGGGCGGGGGGGGAGTCCCCTCAGCCCGGCCTACACCCTCTCCAATCCGGGACCCCTTGGGGGGATGTCCGACTGCCGGTTTAGGCCCGATTCCGGGGATCGTGCCCAAACCAGCAGTCAGACATCCCTCTCACAATCCTGGACTGCTGGCTCCTAATCACTCACCTGCCTGCCTGCCTGACTGCCCCCAACTGGCCCCCTCTGCCAGCCTGGTAGCCCCTAACTGCTCCCCGCACCGGCCGCCTAATCACCCCTCACTGTCCCCCACCCCCCGCTGGCCTGATCGCCCCCAACTGCCCCACCCCCCGCTGGCTTGGTTGCCCCACGCAGCCTGCTTTTTCAGTCATTTGGTCATCCCTCACTAACCCCCCTGCTGGCCTGGTCATAGGCAGCCATCTTGTGAGAGTGTGAGGGTTAATTTGCATATTACCTCTTTATTATATAGGATTTTTAAAGATATTATCCAGGGTCTATGTTGAAATAATAGACTGGTTCCCACAGTAAAGACTCTTTTACTAAAGAATGCAAAAGACTAGGTATGCTAGACTAAGTATGTGACAAGAAATCTCAATCAAAATAGTAGAAAAACTTTAAAAATCACTTAAGTACAAAACACAATGGTGAGTCAACAATCTCATTTTCCCCCTTAAAAAAGAATGTCTCCTTATCTTAAAATCTCTAAAACAAAAGTAATATATACACAAAGCCCTGACATGGTGGCTTAATTGGTTGGAGTGTTGTCCAAACACCAGAAGATGTGCATTCAATTCCCTGCCAAGGTAAATACCTAAGTTTCTGGTTTTATCCCTAGTTGGGGCGAGTATGGGAGGCAACCGATCAATGCTTCTCTCTCTCTCTCTCTCTCTCTCTCTCTCTCTCTCTTTCTCTCTCTCTCTCAAATAAATAAAGATATCCTCAAGTGATTAATAGACACACAAACATATACACATATCTAATTAACAAAGTTTAAAGATATCAACTTTAATATCATACTTAGTCAAAATACATTTTTAAAAGAGCCAAAATTCAAGAACCTCAGAGAATTATAAATCAAATCTAAAAATGGCATACAATATCTTATATTCATTCTAAAATATTCTAGAATCAATCTGAGAATTACCAAAATTCCAATCCTATAAAAATCCTAGAAGAAACCATAGGCAGAAAATCTTAAACATGTCTCATAGCAATATGTTTAGTGATACATCTCCTAGGGCAAAGAAAACTAAGGAGAAAATAAACAAATGGGACTACATCAAAATAAAAAAGCTTCTGCACAGCAAAAGAAACCATCAACAGAATGAAAAGGGAGCCCACTGTATGAGAGAACATATTTGGCAATGATACATCTGATAAAGAGGTAATATCTGAAATATATAAAGAACTCAAACAACTTAACAAAAGAAAGACAAACAATCCAATTAAAAAAGTGGGCAAAGGACCTAAATAGATACTTTTCTGAAGTGGACATACAGATGGCCTAAAGACAATGAAAAAATGCTCAAAGTCACTGATCATCAGAGAGATGCAAATTAAAATAACAATGAAGTATCACCTCACACCTGTCAGAATGGCTACCGTCAACAAATCAACAAATGACAAGTACTGGAGAGGATGTGGAGAAAAGGAACAATAGTACATTGCTAGTGGGAATGCAGACTGGTACAGCCATTAGGGAAAACAGTATGGAGTTTCCTCAAAAAATTAAATATGGACCTGCCATTTGACCCAGTGATCCCACTTCTAGGACTATATCCTAAGAAACCCGAAACACCAATCAGAAAAAATGTATGCACCCATATGTTCATAGCAGCACAATTTACAATAGCTAAGATGTGGAAACAGCCCAAGTGCCTTTCAGTAGACGAGTGGATAAAAAAGCTGTGGTACATTTACATCATAGAATAGTATGCAGCAGTAAAAAAAAAGAAAAAGAAAGATCTCTTACACTTTGAGACAGCATGGAGGGACCTGGAGAGTATTATGCTAGGCATTAAAATAAGCCAATCAGAGAAAGACAAGTATCACATGATTTCACTCATGTGTAATCTAATGAACAAAATAAACTGATTAACAAAATAGATCCAGAGACATAGAAGCATAGAACAGACTGCAGAATCTCAGAGGGAAGGCGAGGG
>NW_005354829.1:209942-212851 GCF_000412655.1 Myotis brandtii | reverse complement strand
TCCACCTGCAGACTGAAGGGTCCCGGGTTCGATTCCGGTCAAGGACACATGCCTGTGTTTCGGGCTCGATCCCCAGTAGGGGGAATGCAGGAGGCAGCCAATCAATGATTCTCTCCCATCACTGATGTTTCTATCTCTCCCTCTCCCTTCCTCTCTGAAATCAATAAAAATATATTTGGGGGAAAAAAGAAAAAGGTATAATTTTTGCAAAATATAAATAAAAATAAAGGAATTTGTGTCAACTCATTCAAACTACTTAAATTGAAACTTCATCTTCTGAATGACTATAAAAATGTATGAAGTTGTGAAAATAGACACAGGAAGTTTTACTATAATTTAAAAAAAATGGAACACAATATTAAAAAACATTAATTTTTTAAGGTATCAGAACACTTTTATAAAAAGTACATTAAATCTTTATGGCATTCCTTAAATTACATGGTATTAAAATGCAGATTTGTTAGTTCAGTTGTTATCGAGTATGGTACACGAGACCATGGTTGCCAGGTCAATGGAGATTTTTTTTAGTGGCAACTCATTTTAATGACAGACTGCACTATAGCAACATGGTTGGAAAATGGAAAGATTTGGTTAAAAGTATAATGATGTGTAAGTCTAACACTTCAAAATAAGAGAGGTGTCGATGGATTAGTTCAATTCCATTTTAAATTATTTTTATTAAAGAATGAGAATATATTTTTATTCCTGTAAATTAAACATATATATGTAATATATAAAAAGTTTTAGTACCAGATGGTTCACAACCTCTAGTAATACTATGGAGGGAAGGTTTAAATTTAAAAATATCTTTTAAAATGGAACTATTTTAGCCCTAACTGGTTTAGCTCAGTGGATAGAGCGTTGGCCTGCGGACTGAAGAGTCCCAGGTTCGATTCCAGTCCAGGGCATATACCTGGGTTGCGGGCACATCCCTAGTAGGGGGTATGCAGGAAGCAGCTGATCGATGTTTCTCTCTCATCGATGTTTCTAGCTCTCTATCCCTCTCCCTTCCTCTCTGTAAAAAAATCAATAAAATATATTTAAAATGGAACTATTTTATAAAATAATTGTAACCAATATTTTTTAAAAATATTGCTTAGAAAACAAAAGTATAATGCTCTTTGAACTTGGGATAAAGATATACCCATAGAACCAAAAATTCTTGTATTCAACAAAATAGTGCACTACTATCCCTTACATCATTTTCTATAGTCTATCATCAGAAATCTGTTAAAATTTGAACATAGATATCATATTTTCTTCACTGTTTTTCTTGTTTAACCAACCATCAGGTAGTAAAGTGAAATGAGAAACAATACCTGGCATTACTATGAAAATCTGAGCAGATTTTACACCAATTATATAATCTGTATCACAAGCCCTACTTAAACCTACATGTCTACGTTTCCTAACAACAAAAATGACACCATTAAAAATATGAGGCTTAATATCAGCCCATAAATTATACAGCCTTATGAATTCTTACCTCATAATATGTCCAGTAATACATATTTCAAGTGTTTATACCTATTATAATATTTGGCAATAATGTTGGAAGTCCAATATCCCACCTTCTTAAGTGAAGATTAACAATTAAAGCAGTGTCTTACACAGAAATTAAGGTACTGCTAATATTTAGTAATTGCACCACTAATAGTCATCTTCATATCTATAATGCCATATAGTTGCAAACAAACTCATTTTAAAATGGAATGTTTTAAATGTGTACCCTGGCAGGAATTTATTAGAGCCCGTAAGACGCTTTAATTCTGAAAGGCTCCAAATCTAAGTTTGTCCAACTCGTGATGCTTGAAATGAAAATATCTTCCGTTATTTAAATAAGCAAAATTCTACCGCCATGTGAATATATTATGTATATGTTAGTATTATACATGCAACATATCCCCGCTTCCTGGTTTTAATGCTATCCTCAAACACAAAGCGGGGGAAATTTGTAAGAAAAGCCAAGACTAACCGCTCCTGCTGCTATACCCTCTCCATTGGCCTTTGTAGAATCACCATAGATTACAACAGCTATAGAGTATTGATCAAGAATGTGAGAGCTTCGCCCGACCCGGTTTGGCTCGGTGGACAGAGCGTCAGCCTGTGCACAGAAGGGTCCCGGGTCCCATTCTGGTCAAGGGCATATGCTCGGGTTTCGGACTCGATCCCCAGTAGGGAGTGGGGTGCAGGAGGCAGCCAATCAGTGGTTCTCTCATCGTTGATGTTTCTCTCTCTCTCCCTTCCCCTCTGAAATCAATAAAAGTATATTAAAAACAAAAACAAAACACGAATGTGAGAGCTTCAAGAAACTTCAACATTAGCTCAACTACGTTCACATAACTGGTGCCAAATAAATCAAGGGGCTTCACGAGCATCTTAAAAGGATCAATGCCAGGATGAAACTCGAGGTCTCCTGACTCCAGGTTCAGTGGTCCTTTCGGTAGCACCCCAAAGAAAACATTCTACAAGTTAGTAACTCAAAACTGTCCGTCGTTAGCAAATAAAGATGGAACTACTGGCCGTACTGCCGTCCAAGGGGGCCCGCTACCTTTCCGGTCCGCCAGCCCGCAGCCTTCCTCGGAGAAGCCGGACGAGAGTCCCGGGCAGAAAGAAGTTCAAGGCTCACCCGCAGTTAGAACTCAGTAAAAACCACGACGTGGCCAACTCTCACCCAGCAGTCAGGACGCCCCGACCGGCCGTAGTCCCAGAGCCTCTGGAGGGAACGCGCGGGCGCGACAAGGGTCGTCTGTCCGTCTGGCGGGGCGGTCAGGCGGGTGGCCGGCCCTGCGGTGCTCGAGGGAGGAGGCGTGTTAGGAGAACATGGAGGGAAGCAGGCGGGAAGAGGCCGGAAGGCGGCGGGGAGAGCGGAAATGAGGGAGAGGGCAGGGCGCCGGGGGGGGGAAGGA
>NW_005354829.1:191275-209564 GCF_000412655.1 Myotis brandtii | reverse complement strand
GCCTAGACTCGCTCCCAGTGGGCACCGCGCACCGTGGCATAAACAGCCCCACGCGGAGTGCGGCCTGGACCAATCAGTGGCCGGCCTCGGGGAGGAGCGAGGGCGATTGGACAAGACCATGGTTCAAATCCGAAAGCGGCTCTTGGGGGAGGAGCTTAAAAGTGCTCGGAGTGACAGGCACTTGAACCAACTGGAGCGAGGAATGCAAATTTTGGAGGTCGGGTGGTCGCGAAATGATACTAAAAGAAGGTCCTGCTCGTCTTCTTAAGGCGCTTAAAAACAAGGGCTATGGTTTGAACTTCTTTTAGAAGAATATATAGATACTTTGTTGTAAAGATTCTTTTTCTCATTTGACGTTTTCAGGCGTTAAACTACTAGTTTGACCCCAAATAGCCATATCATAACGATAGACCTTTTAAAATAAGGATCTGGGGGTGGGGGCGGAAGAGGGGGCTGATGATAAGGCTAAAAGTATTTGCAAATAGTACTAGACGATCGAGAACAGTACTTTAATCATAGGCCGGCGCTACCTCCAAGCAGTGTATAGAGAGATCTGGCTGTGGCAGAGCTGAAGAACCAGTTTCTATGCTTGTGTAAAACCAGTTTTCACGGATACGGTTGTGTAAAATTTTGCTTTCTATAAAAATAGAGCTCACGATTAAATGGCAGACAAAGAAAAAGACTTAGGAGCCACGACGAAGAAAAAGGCTTTGGGAACCAACTTTAGATTCACAGACTTACAGAATATTAAAACGGGAAAGAACCTAGATCGTGTAGTTTCTCCTTTAACAAATGAGGAATATGATGCCCAGAATAATCCACTGGGTTACACAGTAACACATTCGGTCTCCTAATTCCCAACCTAAAGGTGTTTTCTTTCACAATAACTCATGATTGTAGTTTGTTGTCACCATATGTTAACTGCACTAATGTGGAAGTTAACTAATGTGGAGTATGTTTTCTTTTTAACATACTCCAACAGTAAGGAATTAGTAAAGGCTTTGGAGTCAAGACAGATCTGGACTCAAATCCCTATAGTATTGCCATTTTGTGGTTGGGACACCTTGAGCAAATAACTGCTCTGAGCCCCAGTTTTAAATGGGAATTGTAGGGATTAAATGATAAAAAATGCTAACAAAGAATGAGTACCTACTCTGTGCCATAAATAACTCTAAGGAATTTTCACCTATTAATTAATTTGAGGCTCACAGTGGCTTTGGCAAAGGTCGTAGCCCAGTGGCTCTCAACCTCCTGGCCCTTTAAATACAGTTCCTCATGTTGTGACCCAACCATAAAATTATTTTTGTTGCTACTTCATAACTATAATGTTGCTACTGTTATGAATCGTAATGTAAATATCTGATATGCAGGATGGTCTTAGGCGACCCCTGTGAAAGGGTCGTTCGACCGCCAAAGGGGTCGCGACCCACAGGTTGAGAACCACTGTCCTAGCCCCATGTAGCCCCATGTTACAGGTGGGGAAGCTGAGACACAGAGAATTTAAGTAGCTCAAGGTAATATAGCAACCCCAGGTTGGCTTTAAAACCTGCAGACATAATCACTATGCTATACTATCTCAAAATGTGTCCAGAAACAAGTGGTATATTACCTAATGCACACATGGAGCTCAACAAATATTCTTTCCTAAACTCTCTGCCCTTCAGTCAATGAATACCATCACATTTATAGAGGCTGCATGCATTCAAAATAAAACCACTAGAAAACCTAGACTGATTATATACCTTACATTTTTTTAATGTCTAATTTATCCACCTCAAGAACTACAAGTATGGTAATTGATCTGTCTTCTTGATTAACATGTGTGGCTGCTTGTTTATTTCCCCACAAAAAGATTCATGTTGAAAAAAAGGACACATATGTAATACCCTTTGTAATACTTTTAGCAAAAAAAACAAATAAAAAATTAAAAAAAAAAGATTCATGTTGGTGCCTTCTCAATTCCCAGTAATTAGTTATAAATACACGTTTAAAGTTAAACTAACTGAAATTGTGTTAGACATATTAGTCTGAAAAGTTAAAAAAAACATTTATTTATTTATTTATTTATTTATTTATTTTTAGGATTTGCTGTAGGATCCTTAAAACATCACTAGGTGGAGATATTATCTTGTGAGTTGCAAAAGATGTTCCTGAAGGGTTGTTTTCTATTTCCAGTTTCTTTGCCCCTCTCGACCTCCCCGTAAGTATAAAGAAAACCAAATAAACAAAGGCTTCTCAATAGGCATTAGAGTCAGGCCACAGAACCCTGCTTTAGAAAAGACAGTATTATTTAAAGACCATTCCCATTCCAGTACTTTACATTGTATGTACTTTGGGTCAGATTCCTTCTAAATCTTTTATTATCCATAGTCTATAAATAGATATATTTTTCAAATGCTATAGAAACTGTATTTTCTACATGTAAAGTTAAACGAATGGCTTTTAATTTTATTTCTCAAGACTCCTAGAAAAGGGGATCTAAAATACTTACACCAACTAGAATTCTTTTTCAGGAATAAATCTCAAATTAGGGTTTGTTACAAGTTTATTTGCAAGTTTATGGGGAAAGGTGATCCAAATGACTAGAAAGAACGAAGGTAAGATCCACTTGTATGTGCAGTTTCTGGGACAACCCTTTTGCCAGCTTTTACTTATTTTATTTCAAATCTCATTCTTTAAAAATGAGATACATTTTCATCTCAACCTGTGTCTTAACATCACTGAATTACTAAGCCCTTATAACAACAACAAAAAAAGGAGTCTTGTTCTGTCATAATAACATATTAAAATGTAAACTGTGGAAACAATTTAAAAAATAGAGGTAGCTTATTTTTTTAACAAGTTTGAATGCTTTAAGTAGCTTCATAAAAGGAAAGTAATTTCTATATAATTTCCCAAATTACTAATATGTAGAAGGAGGGAGATGGAGGTAATGTAGTGTACTTATTTTCAAAATATGACTGCGATGACTTTCATAATGTCAGAGTTTAGAGAAGTTATCGCTAAAGTTATTGAAACTCGTAAAAATTTGACTCCAAAGTTAGCTTTTAGACTATTTATGCTACTCTGTTTATTTATCCCTTCATTTGAAATTATGGTGAAGCTGAAATTCTTGCAGACCCTAAAGGAAATTTTATAGCCAGCCTTCTCTTTCATCTCTAGGTGTGTACTTAACTGGCACAGTAGAGGACTCTATCCTTTCACTAACCCCAGAGTAGTTCAAGGGCATGGGCAATATCGTTAAACAAATATTTATCTAGCACCTACTGATTTCTAAGCATTTTAGGAGGTCCAATGAGTTGTATTTCAAAACATTTTTTTCCGCCAGAGGAACAAGGTGGATTAAATACAGTGGTCTTTGGAATGAGACAGTTTAAATGCCAGCAGTGTAAGTTTGGATACAAATTATTTAGCCACCCAAAGTCTCCATTTTCACATTAACTGTATTTATAACAATATTTCCTGCCTTGTATGTTAGTTGTCTAGATTAAATAAGGTACTGTATCCGTCAGGATAGGCTAGGTTATACTGCAATAATAAACAATCACACAAATCTCAGCTTAAAATAATAAAGGTTTATTTCTCTCTTGGGATACAGTAGCTATGGCTCTGTTCTCATTCCTCAGCTCGTCACTCAGCAACCCAGAATGATGGAGCATCAGTAGCTGTTACAATGCAAGTGGCCAAGGCAGAGGGAAAGGAGAGCTCTAGGCCATCTCACAGGGACAATTACATGCCAGATTCTAAACTGATACTGTCCTTTCCAATCACATTTCATTAGCTGGGACTGGTTACATGATGCCACCAGCAAAGGGGTCTAGGAGGTATAATCCTAGGTACCCTCAATGTGGCATTTTTGCTGAGCAGCATCAGTGACTACCATGAATATTAAATATAAAGCGTCTAGTATAGCATCCATCTCATATTCATCCCTTTCCTCTCTCCAAACTACTCCTTGTATGCCTTCTTGTTTATAAAGTAGAGATGCCTATATTTCAAAACCACTATCCTTAAATTCTCAAACTGTGTTCAGTACAATGCTTGAACCAGAAAGTGTTCCTTGAAGTAAATAGTAATGTTATCA
Source organism: Myotis brandtii (assembly GCF_000412655.1). Taxonomy (NCBI): domain Eukaryota; kingdom Metazoa; phylum Chordata; class Mammalia; order Chiroptera; family Vespertilionidae; genus Myotis; species Myotis brandtii. The sequence goes on along the minus strand of NW_005354829.1, from coordinate 205,480 downwards.
AATTAATTAAAAAAAAAAACACCTCAGATCCCTTCTTGGTGATGCTCAGTGCACAATAGCTTATACAAGTTCAGAGATGTCCTAACTGTTTAATTCAAGGCTTAACAAACTTATTTAATGACCCAATGGGTTCATGCAGTGCCTATTTATAACCTGAGAAACACCTATTGAACACTTGCTGGAAAATGCTGCTCTAATGAATATAAGACTAGCCTCACTGAATTTCCAGATGACAATGAAAAAGGACCTAGCATTTAAAAACAAAATGTTACTCTGAATTTTATTACAGATGTTCTGGTATATTTAGTTATTTAAAAAATAGTCCTCTATCAATGTATAAATGAAAGAATATAAATTATTTAACAAATGTTTATTGAGAATATAATTCCACCACTAGTGCTACTACAACTAATACTGCTATTCATATTTATTAATTACCTTCTGGAAGACCAGACAGCAGGCCTGGTGGGGTATCAAGTGATAGAAGGCATAGAGTTGCCAGTGCTGGTCCATGCGTTCAGGCTTTGAGCTAGAATGACAGAAGTGTAAGATTTATTTGCTCATCTAGTTTCAACACCAGATACAATATTGAGGATAAAGTCTAGCTTGTAAAAAGAGTGTACAACTGTGTATGGTTGCTTTTGGGTTAAGAAAGTCTTTGGCCCATAGACAACAGTAGGGTGGTTACCAGAGGGAAGGTGTGGGGGGCAGATGGTAAAAGGTAAAGAGGGTCAAATATATAGTGACAGAAGATTTGACTTTGGGTGATGGGCACACTGTGCAATATATAGATAATGTATCATAGAATTATACACTTGAAACTATATGATTTTATTAACCAATGTCACCCCAATACATTTAAAAATAAAAAGAGTCTTTGGGACTTCACGTTCATTGTAATGGCCACAGTAGCTAGCTATAGTTGGCTGGTTATGAATTTGGTCTTGTGATCAACAGACTCACTTGACAAACATAGGTCAAACATAGGCAATATCAGATTGCCATACCGTTATTAATTTGTGAGATGTTAGAAGCAGGATCTGGCAAATGGCTAAATTTGAGGAAAGTGATTCTGTTTTTCTCCTTTATTAAAAATGTCACAGCCCAGCAGGCATGGCTCAGGGGTTGAGCGTCAACCTATGAACCAGGAGGTCACGGTTTGATTCGTGGGCAGGGCATATGTCCAGATTGTGGGTTCGATCCCCAGTGTGGGGCATGCAGGAGGAAACTGATCAATGATTTTCTCTCATCATTGATGTTTCTCTCTTTCTTTCCCTCACCCTTTCTCTCTGAAATCAATAAAAAGTATTTTTTTAAATGTCACAGAATAGGTTTTAAAGAATGTATGTAATAGTTTCACAGATGTTTTATCATCTAGTCAGAAACACAGAATGAAGCTGAAATATTTAACAGAAGAAAGAATTACCAGTCACAGTAACATTTTTTAATCACTTTGTTTAGGCATTGTGCTCAAAACTTAAATGCTTTATTTTAACTATTCTGCACTGCAACTTGATTTCTTAAAAGTACTATTTTTATCTCCATTTTACAGGGAAGAAAACTAAATCTTAGAGCATTTAGGTTGTTTTGTTTTTCTAACTTCAATGTTGCTGCTGATATTATAGATTTGAATTTAGCAATCACTATACCCTCTTCATTGACCTATGATACTAATTATAGACTCTCTGGCACACAGAACAAAAGGAAAAGATGATAACTTGGGTAAGACTGATAGGGAATCTAGAAATAGAGGTTCCAAGAGCTGGATTTCTTGTACCCTTTTAGAAAAGGTGAATAATCAATGTCTTGAAGCATGCAGGTGGGTCACTGAGAACATTAGATCATTAACATATATCATCCATGACTTCTGAGCACCACAACTTTTCATTCAAATCATTGGCATGTTATTAGCATAATTATCACAATTATTAATTGACATAATGTTGGAGGACATAGAATGCCCAGGAACTTGGAAATTTACTTTGTTGATAAAATAATGTGTGTATGTCCATATTGTCCACACACACACACACATACACACACACACACACACACACACACACACACACATCATGAAGAAGCCTTTAATTGCTGTGTGTTTAGAACTGATTTTACTCCCCATGAGGCTAGCAGCACCGAAGGACTGAGTAGGAATATGGGACTCATACTTCCCAGATAACAAAGTCTGGAAGGGACTCTAGAGGCAGAACCACCACCACATTTGAGAAACTGGTGTCACAGCTCATGGTGTGGCGTGGTTTATTTAGGACTTTCAAAGCAGAAGAAAAAGATTTATCTTCCAACTACTTCTTAAGCCTCTCCACAAGAAACATCTTCTCTGATAGCTAAAGGAAGAAAATTAGGAGTAAAACTGTTGACTTTCCTTGCCCACATATTATTCTGTAGACTTTAATGGACTGTCTCCTATTGTTGGTCATGGTATTAAACCCTGGGCAATACAAGCAAATGTATAAAGTACACAATCTACATCTCTGATTGGTCCAAGAAATAGCTGTAAAATAGTACCTAAATTTGATTGTGTTATCTTAGGTGGTTAAAAATGCAAATTTTTAAAACCCCCACAGAAATTTTGAATTAACATATTTTTTAAGTGAGATTAGGTCAACTGCATAGAAAAGAACACTCTAAATAACTCCAATTGCCTGAAGAAATTAGCAGCTTATTTCCTGTGGAGGAAGACAGTCCAAATCTGATATGGTATCACCACAGGGACCCAAGGTTCCTTCTTCCTGCTTTGCCACCCTAGGTGCCTGTCTTCCATCCACAAGGTCACCTCATGATCCAGAATGGCTGCTGGCACTCTAGCCATTGTGTCTGTTTCCAGACTGGCAGCAAGAGAAATGGGAAAAGAAAAAGTGCACTTCTTCCCTTTCAAGGGGCATTCCTAGAATTCCTACACAACACTTCCGCTTTCATTAGATTGGTCAGAACATTGTCACGTGGAAAAGAAGGCCAGGAAATGTAGTATTCTAGTAGGTGTATTGCTAACTCCAACTAAATAAAGATCAGGTTACTAAAGAGGAAAGGAACAATAATGTTTTGATATTCAACTATGGAGTAACCACTGCTCCATTGCATGTGGAATGTGGCCCAGGAACCTGCAATTTTAACAGATTTCCTGAATGATTCTGATGCAGGTGGCCAATACAGTGCTCATTAAGGAACAGTACTATAGGAAATTAGAATAAGAGGAAACTTATAATTGCCTGATATTAAGATTTTAAAAAAGCACTTTATTTGATGAAGGCAATTAAACCTAATGAAATGCATACTGTGAAAAGAATATTCTCATTTATTGAGAATGCAAGAAAATGGGGGGGTAATAAAAAAATTTAGTTAGCTAATATTGTCATACCATTCATTATATATGGATTATTTTTTCTAAATATTTAGAATAATCACCGAATGCACATGCATACATTCCATGGGGGGGGGGGGGGGTATGAGGCCTAGCAGAAACCAAGTAAAGGGCCATATTCAGAGAATCACTGCTCTAAAAGTCTTTGTTTCTCTACCTATCACTCAGTTATAGGTGGAGAACACATGCAAAAAGTGCATTTTCTCTAAATCTCTTTTGAAAAACTATCTCACTTGGTTCCAGAGAGCTTAGGAGAAAGAGCACTAACAAAGAGGAGACATCTGAGCTACAGAAGGAGGCATAGCAGCCACTGCAGCAGCAGCAGCAACAGAAAGGGAAGCAGGTATTGGGGAGCTGTTCACCTAAGGAAAACCTCATCCTTCAGACTGCTGTGGTGCTCTAAATCCATTTCCTTCATTTTCTTCATTTTCAGATTTTCTTCCAGCTTGTCTTTGTCTGAAATTCCTTTATAGTTTTTAGAATAATCATCTCCAATGGTATTGTCCCTTTAAGTCCTCATCCAGGAAAAATTAGTTGTGATAGGAAGTGAAAATATTTTCTGTTGTTAAATTCCCTGGCAGTCATTTGCCTGTGGCTTGTCAGAAGTAAAGCATAGAGAGATGTGTGTGGAGAGGTGGATGGAGAGAAGAGTTAGGGGAGTCTTAGAGAGGAAGTAAGTTTTCATGTCGCTCAAGCTTTTAGCAATTGCTAACTTGTTGGTTTCCACCAGCAGTAAGACCCCTGGTCAGATCCGGTGTCTGGACCGATATGGAGCTTTAAGCTCTGATTTTTCTGCCTGAGCAGATCCTTTGGGGCAACGACGGGCAGAGCCAGGCTTAACAGGTAAGAGCTGTTTATCTGTTAAATTTTGGAATTTAGGCTCTTTGTTTGACTCAATACAAACAAGGAGATTTTCTCAGAAATACTAACATTCTTCTTCAAAGGATAGGTGATTATGTCAAATAGCAGATAAAATGGTTTCAAACTTTTACATATATTGGGGTTAATATAGGACAAAGGACACATTATATGATATTATTTTGTGCAATTTTCATTGGACATGTTAGCTACTTGGATTGTTAATTGAGGTTATGCTACTGAAAAGGGTCCCAAAGCATTTGAATCTGAGTCTTACATTGTGTCTTGATCTCTCCACTCCATCATTCTATGAAGGGAAGAAATGGTCATTTCTCAACAGGTTGTTTGAATAAGAGCCCAAGACTCTAGGCCAGCCGTGGGCAAACTACGGATCCGGCCCATTTGAAATGAATAAAACTAAAAAAAAAAAAAAAAAAAAGACCGTACCCTTTTATGTAACGATGTTTACTTTGAATTTATATTAGTTCACACAAACACTCCATCCATGCTTTTGTTCGGGCTCTCCGGTCCAGTTTAAGAACCCATTGTGGCCCTCGAGTCAAAAAGTTTGCCCACCCCTGCTCTAGGCAGAGGTTCTCAACCTTCTGGCCCTTTAAATACAGTTCCTCATGTTGTGACCCAACCATAAAATTATTTTCATTGCTACTTCATAACTGTAATGTTGCTACTGTTATGAATCGTAATGTAAATACCTGATATGCAGGATGGTCTTAGGCGACCCCTGTGAAAGGGTCGTTCGACCGCCGATGGGGTCGCGACCCACAGGTTGAGAACCGCTGCTCTAGAGTCTATGCAGTAGGGTTGTTTCTTATTTTCTACCCCTTCTCACTTCCCCTGGACCTATTCGAATTTCCATGTGAATAAGTGTTCTTTTTAAAGAAGCCAACAGAAATGGGAATTGAACCGGTCATTGATTTGATGACCCTCTGAAAGGAGTCACTTTTTTGAAAATGCAGTTCTGATATCACAGTGTTTTTTCCTCAGAAAAGAACTGTGAAAATTAAATTATGATTTATGCTTCTTAAAATGAGGCATAAAACAGTTGACAGTATGGTCCATTCCAAAGAATGCTGAAGTGAAAACAGAGATGTTAGATAAATACTCTGTTTTCTGAGTCTTTTGTGTTTTCTTTTCCCCACCTAACTTTGTAAAAAGAGGCCCACACTCATTTACATTTCAACCCACAATCTGCCTTCTTCTCCCAACCTTTTTAACATCTCCTATTTAGTATTAGTGGGGTGCTTATTAATCAAGGTCACTGGCAGTCTTTTTATTTGTCAAATCCAATAGAAAAATTATTCAGTTCTTATCTCCTCTATATCTTGATATTATTTGTACTCTTATCTTCAAAACTCACTCCTCGGCTTTCTCACAGTGTCTGCTTTAAACTTTTGTACTATTATTCTTCATTCTTTTTCTGAAACTGTTCTTGGTCTTTCTTCCTCCCTCTTGTGACCTTAGTTTTCCATCTTTATATTTAAAAACTAATCTTCATAGACCTCTCAAAGATGCTCTAATTCATATCCTTGGCTTCAACCACCACTGTTATAATTCCCAAATATATTCCCATCTCTGAGCTCTGTCTTAGGAGTGAGACTCCATGTGTCTACTCTGTATTTCTACCTGTGGGACCCTAGGCTACTCAAACTTTATAAATCCCAAACCAGGTTCATCCTACATCTCCCACGGCCCACTCCCCTAAGTTCACCAGTATTACTCAATACAATCAGCACACTTATCCTGGTGCCAAGTCTTGGCCTATTCTCCCTGAGGTACAGTTCTGCCTTTCCTAGAAGGCTATTTCACAGGCTCTCCTGTCAACTGGTTTCTGGCTCAATTGGCCAGTGTGAAGCCCTCACATATTGGAGGGTGAGAGGAAAGGAGAAACTAAGGCATTAACATACATACACCCTGCCAGACTCTATGAAACAGCCTCCCTCTTTCTCACCTCTCCTCTCCATCCCCCCTGCCATTGACTTACATCTAGTCCTCATTTTTCTCTTACATTTTGGTAATAGAACTTATGTCCTTGAAGCTTATATCTCACCTAGTTCATTCTCTACATTGTTGCAAAATGAGCTAAGGTGATAATCAGATATTTATCTGCCATTTAAGCTAACACTGATAGCCATTTTTAAAGGAAAATCAGATGAAGGAGCTCTTTAGAGTACTTCACCATGCCTTGCATGTCCTTGTGCGAGTTAGCCACAACTGATTGGCCCAAGGATGCCACCTAATCTGAATGTACATTGACCTAATATGTGATCTTTCATTGTTTTGAAATCTATTTACTTGCCATTTTTTTCTCATTATACTAAGCAACCACAGGACTAAGATTCTAAGTAGTTCATTCTTGTGTGGTCCTGCTTGGAGTACACAGAAGGTCTGCAAGAAATTAATACATTCACTGTAGGAAACTTTGTCCAATTTGTGGGAGACCTCAGGGAGCCAATGTTGAGTGATGGAAAGAAAGGTGGAGTTAAGTTCTGGCTCTGGCTCTGATTATTTGCATAATCACAAAACATCTCAACCTCTGTGCCTAATTTTCCACATCTGAAATGTAGTTAGGTGTTTAAGGGTTCAGCCCAGTAACTTCTGTGTTCCTTTGCAATGCTGTTAGTGCCCATCGAGTCTGGCCCTGGGACTTGCTTCTATTCATACCTCATCTCTACCTCACTCATGGCCAGGGTAAAGCAACAGGCTGCCTTGGCGGCATTTCACATCTGGCCAGAAGATCCATGTCCAGGGCTCTAATTGTTTCTTGTTGCTTGATTTTGTGGAATGGAGAAGAGGTTTTTCATAAAATGTTGTATAGAACACTTTTTGCATAATCAAGGTAGGCTTCAAGATGTAGGTAACATAGGCCATATCAGTCTGAAAGCAGATCCACGTAAAGTTTTAATTTCAAATATAGAGGACAGTATGTAAAATTGATTTAACATACATGTACATATACCAAATATAAAACCAGATGAACTGATAGGTTTAGGCTGGGTAAAACAGCCTAATAGAGCATATAAAACAGAAAATTGGCAACTATCATTTCTTATATGCTTCTCATCTATAACAAGAGTTTGCCTTTGGTATGTGATATTGCAGGAAAACATTTTTTTTCTATTTGACAGTAGTAGTATGAAATAGAAAATGGAAAAATAAGAAATATATCCATATTCTGAAAAGCTAATTTTTTAGATGACAAATCCTTATATATTTGCTTGTCCTTAGAACTATAACTAGCAGAACAAATATCTGGAATATTCAGTATACACACAGCCACCATATTTATTTTTCAGGAACCAACTTTCCGATGGAAATGACACATGACTCCTCCCTGACACCCCACCAAGAGTTACTCAAACACAAGGATTTGGCTGAAGTCTGTTGACACTTTCCTGACATGTTTGCTCTCCACCCTCACAATTACAGGCCTTTATTTGAAAGATTTAGGACCATCGCTAGCATCCTACTAGATGCTCTTGTCCTGTCTTGGCTCATGTTCCCATCTTTCCTTCATACTTTTGGGAGTTACTTTTCTGAACCCCAAATCTCCATTGCCTCTTCATAAAGTCCACATTTTTTGGTCTACACACAAGACTTGTACCACCTGATTACTCTTTTCCTTCCCCACACCTCGCATCAGCCTTGCTCTGCTCTAGCCTCTGAACCACTTGCATTTGCCCAAATGCGCCATGCAGTTCCATGCTTTCAGAACTTCTATGCATACATACTTAAAATAAGAGTAGAGTACCTCACCCTTATGTGCCAGGCATGTTGTGGACAGTTTTCATGCATTTGCTCTTGTGTAAAATGTCCTGCCCAAATCTATCTCTTGAAAAACACCTGTTTTTCATCTCAATACACAGTCCCTATAATTTTGGCCTTATTGTTAAAACTAACCACTTCTTTTTCTATGCCTTCAATCAGCTCTATTGTGTCATCTATACCCATTTGGCCATAAACTTTAAGGAAAATTTCCATGTCTCATTGACCTTTTTATCCCTAACACCTGCACAGTACCGACTCATGCATTATTTCATCTTAGTCCCAGTAGTCCTATTTGGCCTTCATCTGGATAGGGCAAAGAACAAAATAAGCAATAAGAAGCTGCATTAGATACTACTTGATTACCATTTCACAAGTGAGAAGTTTAGAAATATATGGGCTCATATATGGCAGGATCACAAGGATCAATCTTAACTGATGATGCCATCTTGAAATTCATTACAAGACACATTAATAGTGCAGGATTTTTTCCATAACCACAATCACGGATATTTGCATCTTTTTCTACCTAGTTAAGCAACTAATCAAGCTGAGCCAACTAAATAAAAACTCTCCTTTTCTCCTAAGTTCAACAAAGTAAATAAAACCTCCCTCCAGATCCCTCTCCCCCTAAGTAGTGAAACAACACATCAGTGTGATAAGATCACCTCTTATTATTTCTCACCTTAATGTTAGCACTGCCTCCTTCAGAGAGATTTATCTGACAATTTAATGTCTTCTTCCCCTGTGTTCCCATAGCACTGTATACCCTTCAATATGGTTAGTTAGAATGATTAAATCTAGACCATGAAATTGAAACAGGTCAATCCCTGGCATATAGTGAGCACTTAGTGAATGATGAATTGAATCTTGCTTTAAGGATATGAAGTGAGTCAAGACTAATTATGTTAATCCCAACCTTAAGTACTTCCCTTGGCATTTAATCAGGGATTGTTATCTTTGAACACAGATTTAACATCAGACAGTGGCTTTTGTGACTTATAATACTAAAGTCTGCAAAAAAGTGTTAATTACTTATGAGGACACCATATTTTTTAAAAATGACTTTAAACAATTGCTACAAGGGTAATATACAGTAAGTGAAAAAACACTAATACAATGGATTTCTCATCGTAGTTGCTTTTTTTTTTTTTAAAGAATAGTTTATTGATTTTTAGAGAGAGGAAGGGAGAGTCAACATAAGTCAGCTGCCTCTTGCATGCCTGTACTGAGGATCCAGACCACAACCGGGGCAACCAGCATGGGACGACTCCCAACCAACTTGTGCCACACCAGCCAGGGCTGGTGGTTGCTCTTATGCATACATACTTACAATAACTTTTCAAGTGGTCAGAACAGGCCCATGGAACAACTTTATTATGTGGTATTGCCATTTCATGTTTTAATTATTTAAAATATTTAAATGATTAAACACAAAATTAAACTCCAACTGAATTTATTGTGGGTAAATTTAGTGGTGATAAAATATCAGTTGCTAAAATCTGCTCTGAAATTTGTTCTGGTTGGATTATTGAGTGACTGATCCCACCTCCTCATACCACTCATTATGTGACTTATTTTGTCATTCTTGGTAGTTTGTAAAGTAACTTTAAATACTTGAAATACAAGTCTAGCTTTTGGCTTAATTGTAGAATTTGTTAATTTTGCTTAAAGTACTTGAATGCTTGCTTTAACACCACTACATCGCAACTCAAATATTAAAACAGCCTTGGTATAATCAATTTACATGCCTGGAAGTACTAAGACACAAATTATCCCTAACAGTTATTTCCTTGGGTCCTCCTTGTTTGGGACTTATATGCTGCTATGGCATTCTTCTTTTAAGGATGCGAGCTATACTTGCCAATGAAATTGGAAAAAATGGACTAGAAAACAAATCTGAGGGCTTTTAAAAATTATACAGTACATTAGTAAGTGCTCTAGAAGCTAAACCATCCAAAGTCATATATGCAAGTTACACCATAGGCAAAGGCATAAGAAAATGGACTAAATTTGTTGTAACATTCACCTCTACAAATGCTCTATAGTAACCACACTGGTATGATAATAAAGCAGTCAAGAACAAACCTAATTTCTCATCAGTTTGAGTGTATGTGGATATCCGCATATTTAATTGGTACATATACATTACAAGTATCCAAATTATTGCAATCCTATATCCATTTACCTCTTAGAGTCCTTTAAAGTAATCACAGTGACACGTAAAAGGGGGGAAGGGGGAAGAGTGCTAGGCTTCCTATTAAGTAAAGCTACATCAAATTGTTCAACTGATGCTATAGTAGCTATTGCTGCAGGAAAACACAGATTCTATAGTTCTGGTCAGTTATTTTATCAGTAAACCTTAATTTTGCTAATACGGTTTCAAGTAATGAAATATTCTTGACTCATCGGGAATTATAATACATAAAAAAAGATTGAGAATTTCTTTTTAGGCCAATCATCAAAAAGGTTTTCATCTGAACAAGGGAAATTCTTTCAGTTTAATATAAGTTTTTCAATGAATAAATTTACAATAAAGTTGACGATCTCATTCAATAACTCTTCTGATCTTCAGATTCTGGCCTAACGGAGAAGAGCAGTGATTATAGGAGAGAAAAAAAAACCATCTCCTGTGGCCATCATCTTAGAGGCTGGTTTTCTTGTAATGATGAAGTCTATCACAGTTGTCAGGTTTCCAAGATTTGCACAGAGCTTTAAAATGTAACTGCCTGAGGAAGATTCAGAAAGCCTTGTTCTTGGGCTTACACAGTAAGCACTTTGTGTGATTCTTAATCACACTTTTATCCAGAACACAATGTTTCAGGTCACATTTTTCTCGACGATGCTTATACTGATTTGTGCTCTATAAATATAAACATATTTACACACAAAATACACACACTGACATGAGGATGTGAAGTTAGCCAGCCATCCATAAGCAGAATGGAATAAAAATAGCAGGAAGAGTAGTATATGATGCCATGCCCAGGCAGATTATAGCCGCCAATCCCAAGAGTGCCGAAGCAAGAACACTTCTCTGATCACGAATAATTATCTTCAAATTCTCACAAAACTAGAAAATAAAATTTAAGAATGTCAGAAAAGGTGGCTAAGCCTAAGAAGAATCATATATACAAAATAATAAAGCACAATTTTCCAGGCTATTTTCTGTCTACCAGAAAAACTAGAATTTCTCTTATGACTTATGAAAGAATTTAGATGTTAAGAGTTCAGTTTCTTGATTCCACATCCTGTAACAGCCCGCTGAAATAACACCTCTGGCAAATAGGTTACCAATGGCAGCTGCCTATATAAATACAGAACTTTTATAGAAAACTACAGAGAATGTAACCCCATAAAAGTTCAGGATTAAATGTTAAAAGCATTAAACTGTTTATCAATAACAATATATTCTAAAATTAGATAAGCAAAGAGATCTCTAATCTCAAATAAATAAGTTGTCCATTATTATTGGTGAATTCAATTCATTCAATGAACCATTCTAAAATTTGGTGATATAATAACTTTTAACTTTCTAACTCAAAATTAAGAGACAACTTTGCAATTCTCATGTTAACCTGGTAATAGTTATATATATATACGGAGAATTCAAAAATGAGATTCAGAACCAAATAATTCCTCATTGTTTCTGGAAAGTAGAAATCAGTTCTCCTTCAGCATTAATGACCTAATTCTCACAGAGCATGTCCAACAGGCAGTTCTGAGAACTGGAAAAATTGGGATGGGGATTTTTTCCCCCTGGGAAGTCTATTCTGTGGCCAGATTGTTAGACCATTCACAGTGAAGACAAAAACTCAAGTTTCACAAGAGATGCTATGCAGCAACAGCAGTTAAAACCCTTCTCTACTTCTGTAAAACCCTACAGAGTTTCCAAAGATGAAAAACTACTCCAACTACTTATGTATGCAGATTAAATATTTTACTACTTTAAAAAAGTACTTACACTGTTTGTTGCTGTTTTTTTGTAGAAATATATAATACAGAGTTATATGTGTCTCATCAAAGTATTACCCGATAGAAATACTGTTTTCCTTGGAGAAATAATTTGCTTGGTTCCTAAGTAAATCTGATGTGTTTTCTTTTGTGTACTTTGGAGCCCATGTTTGTAAATGTGGTGAACTTCATTTCTAAACAAGCCTAGAGCTGTGATTCTTTTAAAAAGCATTCCTACAAAAGCATTCCTAGATTGAGTCTTTGTGGCTCTATAAATAATCACAAGGAGTTTGATGCACCCATATATACATATAAGCATAATATTTTCATGCTCTGCCACAGAGGAAAGATTTTCCCACATGGGTCAAAAATTAATCAAAATATGGAGCAATAAAAATATTGGTTACATAGACTCAGATTCTTTTGGTCCAAAAAATACATAAATGTGAAGAAGAGTCAACCATGAAGGTCATTTTGCGATTACCTAGGCTTCTATTGTTAAGATTGAACTTTAACAACTTCGGGGCAGGCTGAGAAAGCTTTTAATTGCAAATGAAGTTGCAGGCATTTTTTTTTTAATGTTAGCTATTTTTAAAATTTAAGAGATTTGGGCAAAGGAGCTAAAAATTCATCCCCCCCCCCTTTGGTTTTGTGGCTAATTTAACCATCTTAAATTCTGATATTGTTTTTTTTGTTTGTTTGTTTTACTTCACACATTAAAATTACCTTCCAACAGCCAATGGCTCTTCTAGAAAACCAAGTGTTTTGATCTCTAGGGAATCCATAAACCTAACCCACCTTTGGGACTAATGGGTAAAGGATGCTTAACAATAAGGGAGTCTTAGATAGGGATTAAAGCCAACACAAAAATTTCAAAGTACCCTGGAAAAGACCCGTCTAAAGCCCACACAGGAGTAAGAGATATACCAGGGAGGTCTTCTTACTGGGAATTTTGTTAGTTGATATTGAGCAAGGGGAATTCATTCTGCTTACAGAGGGAGAATGCTGCAAGCCTCCTTAGTTTAAATGCACAACACTCTGTACACAGTGTTACGGATTAAATATAAACTCTGGACACCTTCCTGCCAATTGAAATTCTTGGGAAAAGTTGCAAGCACACGGCGGACTTTGTCATTTCAACTACGCTGGGTGGACACCCTGATGACTTCTGTAGCAATAGCCCGGCGGCTCTCTCGTAGTGGGCAGCGGTGCTGCACTGCCAAACTCCACTGCGCCTTTTGGGAGGTCCTGCAAGACACATGGCCATTTACTTACATTGTCTCCCTTGGGAACACCAGAGCCTTTGTTCATCTAAACTCAATGCCTGATCCCAGGGGAGAGACACGGTTAGGGACGGGAGTGGTGGCGGCCCCGCCCAGCCCACCGGTGAGTCAGTCACAAGTGGTACCTTGTCTGCCTGGGGGCTGACCGCGGTGCCGAATCTGCAGTAAGTCACAAAGTGCTCGCAGTTGTTCCACAGCAGGCTGTAGGGGGTGGTGCCCAGCATCTTCTCCGCTCTCTGAGCCACCTCTTCGTTGCGCAGGGCCTTCTTCTTGAGGGACTTATCCAGGCGATTGACCAGGATTTCGGCTCCGTAGGCGAAGTCATCCACAGTGTCCACGCGGATGCTAGCCACCCTGCCAATAACGCCCAGGATGAGACGCTGGTTGGAGACCACCTTCTGCGTGAGCCTCCTGTCCTTGGTCAGAGCCAAGAGGATGTCGGGCATCATGTGGGCGACACGGTTGTCGCCCAGGTAGATGCCATAATGGGTCAGGTGGGTCCGGGGCACCTCCAGGACGTCGCCGCGGTGGAAGGAGTTGATGTCCTGGAAACTGCTCCTTGCCTTGTCTTCGCCCGGGGCGCCCGAACTGAAGAGCTTGAAGTTGGAGATGAGGAGCAATTTCTCCAGCAGCAGGGACGCCGCCTCGAGCATTGGGTTCTTCATCCTGCAGGGAAACGAGAGTCTTGGGGGGCTGCCGCCGCTCAAGCAAGGTGAGCTGGCCAGACTGGGGCGCTGCGCTGCAACTCACCTGCGGCCAGCGGACCAATGCCGCGGGGGGAGGCGACAGCGACGGCCTGGGAGGGAGGGAGGAAGAGAAAAAAGGAAAGGGGGAGACGCCTGGGGGTGGCACTGCTCTGGGACTGAGGCGGGTGAGGAACTGGCGGCGGCTGGCGGAGGGGACAGTGAGACCCGTGCGGCGAGCAGCCAGCAGGGAAGCGCACCTGGA
>NW_005354829.1:170519-191161 GCF_000412655.1 Myotis brandtii | reverse complement strand
AACGCCGTCACAGACCCGGCGAGAGCGCTGATTGGGCGCCGGTGGCCCGAGCCGCTGGGCGTGGGGCGCGTGAGACACTTTGGAAGTGGGCAGGCCGCCTCGGGATTCCGGGCTTTTGCACCGCGATCCGTTTTAGACAGGCTCCCTCTTGCACTCACGGCCTCAGTCTTTCGGCTTTGAAGCGGGCAGTTTTGAACTGTAGAGGCGCAGGCGTGGCCGCGCGAAACGGTCTGCACCTGTCCGGACCAGGGCACGTTCTGGGTACTTCGGGAGGTTTTCGGTGGAAGGTCCCTTCGGGCGATATTTTTCTCTTCCTAACGGGTTGGATGCCCCCGAAACATCGGCTGAAGTGTTTGCATTGACTCTACGAAATGTGCGCGCCTCGGAAGCCTGCGTGTTCCTTCCTAAGCTCCGTAGAACCATAGCCCCTCCTACACGCCACGATCCTCCTCACCTTTAAGTGCCGCGCATCCCCCTTGTTTTCTGCGGGCGGGTGGGGTGGCGACCAGCGCGTCCAGGTTCCGCGCGCCCCGATCAGAACTTCAGGCGCCTCCGCGCTCCGAGGCACCAGTGACAGTTGAGCGCGCGGCTCCAACGGTCAGTGTGCAAAACGGTGAAGCTCCTAACGTTTTCCTGGAGAGCCGGGGTCACGCCAAGTTTATTTCTCCGGCTGCAAGGTTGCAAAGACCTAGCTTCGGTTCACGCACTCCAACTTTGCCGCTTTCTTTTCAAGTGCAGCCGCCCAGAGATGGCTAAGGGAGGCTGAGCCTTACTGACTAAGCGTGTGCACGGTGACCCAGGTGCATGGGGAGGATGGTCCCCGAACAGCGGTGAGGGAGCTGCTGACCCGCCCTGCACGCCAGGCCGGGCAGGCAGGGGTCCCCACCCTACGCAGAGGTCCATGCCAGCGACTTTCAACCTTTTTCATCCCCTGGCACATATAAACTACTTACTAAAATTCTGCAACACACCACAAAAATATATTTTGCCCATCTGACAAAAAAAAAGGTCTAATTTCTATTCATTCATGCTGGACAGCTATTGTTGTTAGCTGTTGTCATTTTTTAATTTGACAACCTATCAGAAAATAAGTCAGTGCCCCTGACTAAATAGTCAGGTATTGAATATTTTTGGTTTGTTGTTTTTTAAAGCGCGGTATAATCAATGCAAAAACACCCACGTCAGAAGTTTTGATTAAAAATCCACAATATACCCAGTGTTTAAAAAATAAAAGTTACATATATGTGTACATATGTCCATATAATGTGTATGTATGTAGTTAAGTACACACATTTTTTTTTCATCACTGGTACAGAGAGATGGACACTCACTCTGCCAGCTCATGAATCATGGCAGAACAGACATGTGCTGAGTGTGGTTATCATATAAGAGGCATGATGAAGGTACTGTAAGCAAAATCATCATGTTCTATATTATAGCCAAGTTCCAGTGGACCAGGTATCAACATAAGGCCAAGGACATCTGTGCAAGATTTCATTAACCACAGTGTTTGAGTGACAGGTTATATACCCTAATACGGAAGGACTGATTCCAAGCCCATCGAGAGTTAAATAAAGGTTAGAGCCAAAGTCAGTGGCTTTGGATTTCAGGTTCATGAGTTTCACCCACCATTTTGTTTTTCTTGGAAAGAGCTGATGTACAGAACACCCTGTTGGAAGCTCCACCATGCTTTCCAAGAAACCGGCACCACCAGGAATGATGTTTCATTACTTCATCCTCGCTCTGGCTACGCTGGTGGGCAGCAAAGCCTCTTGTCTGCTCTGACCTTCCATTCACATGTATCCCCATTTCCAGCCATGGGTCCCCACACCTTCACATTTGATTTGAATAATTTCCCCTGAACCTCTTTCCACAACGGAATAGCACAAGTGCCTATACTGTTTCTGATGGAGTGGCTGTGGGAGAATCAAAGAAAATGCTAATAGATTGTACCCCTGCTGGTTGGAAATCATCTTCACTTCTGTTTGGGCTGGGTTGTTTAGAAAAATGTCAATGTCTTACAATTCTGGGAAATTTATAGTGTGGCTGTGGGGTGGATTCTGTGGTTTGAAAACAGAATTTTATACTGATTCCCACATGTTATTTTAATGGTGTAACTATGTACTAATTGAAATAAGAGTGTGGATATTCTCCTTTCTAAGTATGTCTTATTAAATGATATTGCATGTTTTAAAAATTCTTGCTTCACATCGTCGGACCTCTTGCTGCACACAGGTTGAGAATCTCTGCGTTATGCAAATGCCCAAATTCTGAGACCAAGGCGGCTATGGAGAACCTCGCTAGCCTCCACTAAGCCGGGCAGTCAGGAGCTCATTGGTTTCACCAGCGAGCAGATCCTCCGCCCTCCTGGGGACCGGGCTTGCTGCGGTGGATGGACGGAGGGCCACACATCTTACCTGGAACTTCGGGGAGGAGGCCCCGCCTTGGCTCCCACCCCAGGTCTGCCATCAGCGCTGGGTCCCAGTCATCAGCTTGCGGGTGACTTTTGTTCATTTCGCAAACGATCCTGAATCACATTATAATCCCAGCAAAGAGAAGAAAATTCCATTTCCCACAAACGAAACGAAAGAAAAAGGTGGAAGAAGGGGAGAGAGGCAGTGGACGTGGAAATTTAAAATAACCTTTTAACCCCAGGATTCCCCTTAAAAAAATTTTTTTTTTTAAATCAAGCGCCGAACTGTGGAGCTGCTGAAACAAATCAAATCCTTCTGCACCGGGGCGCTTGTTAGCTTCTAGCTGCAGCACACCAGCTCCGCTGCAGGATTTAAAATCTAAGCACATTTTCACAAGTCTGATCAAGACCTCACGGACCCGGCACTGCAGAACCCACGTCGGACTCTTGGACTCTTGACCGGGCAGTGGGCTCCAGCTCTGACAGAGCGCCCAGATCGGAGCCCTTTAATGTCAAGAGCCAAACGAGCTTGGGAGATTAAAAAACAACTACAACACACAACGGACTTGGTAATTAGCGATTTCGGTCTCTGGGGGTCACTACTGGTTTAGAACTGTAACACTATCTCGGGAACTTGGGGAGACTAAAGCATAGAGAACTGCCTGCCTCATGGCTCCACAGAGGGCTCTGCTCTTTTAGGACAAAAGTATATTAAGGAGAAATCACTTGAAGACCCTCAATAGCCGCATCCCCAGGGCATTTTGTGAGAGGCAGGCAGTGCCAAGGTGATTTGCCTTTGGTTTTTCTTTCTTTCCCGGCGGGAGCCTCTGCTTTAAGGGAGTCACTTAAAGAAAAAAAGAGGTGAGGTCATTAGATGAGGCATGAATCCGTGTAGGTTGCTCAAGATAGAGGCATTCTGCTGTCTTTGGAAATGAATCAGGATGGGGAGTGTTTATAGTTTCTTGAAAGTTATTTTTGTCTTTGATGACTCCCAATTCTTAAGTCAAAGTGTTATGCCATTATTATTATTATTATTATTATTATTTCTCACTGAAGCTGCCCCAAAACAGCCATTTCCCCCGCCCCGCCTGCCTAGAGTTCGCCTGCCTAGAGTTCGGTTCGGGGTAACCCGGAGGAGGAGGCAGCAGAACGTCCTTTGTCTTCTTTGGAACCTCTTATGCAGGGAGGAGTCAGTGAGGATTAGGCTACTTTTCAATTGAAAATAGAACCTCAAAGGAGCGCTTGTCGGCTCAACTGGTTGTCCTCTCCTTCCCTGTTCTTCAACAATTTGTGTAACCTTGCAAAAGGCAAGTTCTCAACGTCCTCAGAGTCCATGTATTTCTGTGGCTGAGGGTCAGGTTTTGATGGCTCCCTAGGGGAAGCCTTCATAAAAATACGTTTACTCACTAAGAGGCTCCCACTTTCACTAATACTTTCCAGCCTGCATCGACTTTAACTAAACTATGGGAAGACAACTGCTGTTAGAAGGAAGTGCCTAAGAGAAATCTAACATTAGAAAGTTCTCCTTCCTGAACCAGAACTGGTTATTTGGGAAGAGGAGAATCCCCCTGGTTGCTAAGAAGACCTCTTGTTTCCCAGACTGTATGAAGGGCCTTGTTCAAGTTTCAATGTGCAAACGTCTTAAATGGACATGAACGGGTCTCCGGGTCTGGTGATTCTGAAAGAACAGAGGCTTTCCCGGTCAACACATACATACCCTGCACTGAAAAGCAGACTCTCACCTGGACCACCGCTTCTCCAGAGCCCTGCGGAAAACCAGGGCAGCAGCAACATCCTGACCTGTGCTTGGGGCCCTGGCCCTGGGCCCTCCCAGCGGCGGTTCTCAGGCCCAGGTCCATTTCTCCCAGCTGCACAGGCCAAGACTCCGCTGGGTCTCTGTGGTAAGCAGGCTGAAATAGAGGTCTCTGCTCGCTCGCAGGGACAAGATACGGACGGAGTCCAGCAGAAGGCTGGAAGGCTAATGGATTTCCCACCGACAGACTCTTTACCTCTGCAGCCTCCCTGTTCCTCGGAGAAGGCTTTGAAATGGAGGATATGACCACAATATTATGTGTTTCCTGTGTGCTTGCGAGGCACAGAACAAATCCTCATAACTCTGTAAAGTGTCACCTCTATTTTACACGGGAAGAAAATGAGGCTTATAACTTTGTTTCTGCCCCCCGTGTTAGTGTGGATCAGGACTCAGCCACAGGTTTCCTGTCCCAGGTCCATCACCACTGGGGAGGGCCTGACCTTCCATCAGTTCAGACACGTCATCCACTCGTTAATATTGAGTACCTGCTGCCTGCCAGGTGCTGTGCCCAACCCAGGAAATTCAAACTTGAGTCCCATACCTTTTAATTTAGACTTCGTTTCCCTGCTTCTCAAATACCCTCGGGGCCAGTTTTTAACATCAGTGATTTTACTACAATAGGACGGTCTTGTAAGACGCCCTCATCAGGAAGTTCCCAGCACTTGAGTGGCCAGTAGTCCTACACCAGTGATGGCGAACCTTTTGAGCTCGGCGTGTCAGCATTTTGAAAAACCCTAACTTAACTCTGGTGCTGTGTCACATATAGAAATTTTTTGATATTTGCAACCATAGTAAAACAAAGATGTATATTTTTGATATTTATTTTATATATTTAAATGCCATTTAACAAAGAAAAATCAACCAAAAAAATGAGTTCGCGTGTCAGAGGTTCGCCATCACTGTCCTACACTGTCCTTAGACACAGGAATCTGGGGCAGTTCAACGTACTGCCCAAGGGCACAGAGTCAGAAGCAAAACCAGGGCTGTGTCCCAGACTTCTTACTTACCTGTTAGACCTTCTTCCCCCTGGGTCCTAAGCCTGACACATTTGATTTCCTAAACTTACGTTTTTACATTATTGTCCTCCCTTAAGATGATGGTTGTTGTTCTTAGATCATTTTTAGACTATTAAATCCTTGAGCACATAAAAAATGATAATCTTAACAATGGTGTTTCTTCTTTTTGTTTACATATACTAGGGTCTGGCCCCAGGGCACAAACAGAGGCCCAAACTAGCTAGCTCTAAGGAGGTAGGGGGAAAGACTCCGTGAACTTCCCTCAGGAAGCAGAGGAAAAAGCGCAGACTCCTTTCCCTGCAGCCTCCTAGCTCAGTGCTGCCTGGAATGCGAGGCTAACAGGAATCAATTACCTCCTGGGAGGAAGATTTCCCCAGCTTCCTGGTTGGCTAGCACCTTATTTTGAGGGCTTCAATCCTGCCTATTGTCTTTGGAAAGATTAAAGGCTGCAGCTCCAGCCAGACAGGAATCAGTTGGGGCACCACCACCCCCGCCGCCCCCAAAACAGTAAAATAAGAACACTGGGCAAAACAAAAATTTATATTTCATAATGTGAAAAATCATGACCAAAATGAATATAGCTTACTATAAGTTATTTGTTAATTAAGGCAGCAGTAATATAAAGGGGGCAGAGATTCTGTAGGCAGTAGAAAGCCACCAGAAAAGGGAAATTAGATGATCCAAAGCAGCTCAGAGGCAGGGTAGAGAATGGATTGGTGGGAGAAGGGAGAGAAACTAGAAGCAGAGACCAATTAAAAGGCCACTCAGTCCAGGTAAGAGATGAGAAAGACTAACCAATGGAAAATGAAATGGCGGGGCATGGGAAAAAGTTAAAAGATATTTCTGGAGACACACTGGCAAGATGTGGTGGCCTGGATGTATGGTGGTGGTAGGAGTGGAAAGAGGAGTAACGTGGGACCAGGGATGACTCTGAAGTTCCCTGCTGCACAACCAGTAAAACCCTTAACTGAGGGAAGGAAGGTAGGAGTAGGAATAGGTTTATGGGAGGAAGAAAATGAATTCAACTTTTGGATATGTTGAGTATCAGAAGTCTATGGCTTTTCAAAGTGGGGATGTTGCTGATAGAAGTGAGGTTCTTGCAGTGTTATGAGGAAACACATTTCCAGGGACCCACAAGAGAGGATGATTTATTCAGGAAGCAAAATTAAAGGAGTTCCCCAATGTCCCATCTCTCCATGGAAAATCAGGACCAAAAGGGAGTCAATGTCCAGAGAGCCTGTGCCATCTCAAAGCTTCGTTCATTCCAGCATCCAGCTAGCTTAGCTTGTGCTCACAGCTGCAATAGGTTGCTGTGCTGTGGTATCCAGGTTCCCACCTGGAGCCTGCAACTGGAGTCTGCCCAGCCAGTGGCCACAGCAGCTGCTAAGGCCACAGGTTACTATGGTGAGAAGGCACTAACGCAGGGCAGGAGGTGAGTGCAGGTCCCTAGCAGGAGAGAGAGAGCTTGGTTCTCCTGGGGCAGGGGTCCTCAAACTTTTTAAACAGGGGGCCAGTTCACTGTCCCTCAGACCGTTGGAGGGCCGGACTATAGTTTAAAAAAAAAAACTATGAACAAATTCCTATGCACACTGCACATATCTTATTTTGAAGTAAAAAAACAAAACGGGAACAAATACAATATTTGTATTTGCATGTGGCCCGCGGGCCGTAGTTTGAGGACCCCTGTCCTGGGGTTTTAACAAGGAGCTTTTTCAAAATAACCGATTAACTTCTTCCCAAGATTTCAAGAGCTTGCATTGGGCTTGCACCCCCTAGCCAAGGATCATTTTCCCAGGTTATACTGACAGGCCTCTATGGCCCAGCACCTCTCCCTGTGCCATTTTGACTTCTACTGTGCATGTCCTTAACTCCTGTCCCTCCCTCCCGCCCCCCCTCGCCCCCAGCAAATCCAGTACTGGAGGGGGAAGGGAGGAGTGTTAATGCCCTTGGAGGGACAATGCTACCATTTCTTGGGGTGTGAAGCTGTAGCTTCCTGGTGATGCAAAGAGGCCTCCGCTTCCCAGCTAAATATGCTCAACCATTTCTGAGTTCCTTGTGCTCTCCTAGCTAGGGATGGTAACAGGTACACAAATAGATAAAGTAAGATCTCTAGAGCGGAGTCTGGCCAAGAGATAGAGACTTGGGAGTCATAAATGTCTGGGTCGGTAGTTCAGACCTTGGGAGTAGATGAAACTGCGTAAGGATAGCACAGAGAACGGGATGAGAAGGCAGCCAAACAAAGCTCCGCATAAAGGCTGCACTAAGGAGTTGCCAAAGTGCTTGAGGAGGAATGAGAGGAAGTGCTTGAGGAAGCCAGTTGTACTAGGAGGGCATGTTCAGTGGTGTCAAATGCAGACAAGTTAGCAAGAGGGTGCAGGGACCAATGGATTAGGCAATAGGAAAGATGCCAGAGTAGTTTCACAGAGCCAGTTTGCTGAGGTTGACAGAGTAAGAGTCAGGCAAAGGGAAGGTCTAGACAAAATGGAGACAAGTCTTTCAAAAAGTTTGCAGTAAAGGAAAGGAGAGAGGACCAAATGAAAAATGTCTTGTAGTTCATTTGCTTTTTGTTGGTTTTAAATGGGGACCACATGAGAATATATGTACATAGCGGGAAACTAGGGGAGAAGAAAAATATATAGCAAAGAAAAATAGGATAGCTGATGGAAGTTAGTCTCAGAAGAGTTGGGAAGCAACGTCATCAAAACTACAGGAGAGTTAGAACTGGAGATGAGTAAGGACTTTTGTTCCTCTAAGACAGGAAGGGAGAACGCAGATACAAAGCGTAGCTCCAGAAACTTTTGGAAGTTGTAGTCAAAAAGATTGTACTGCCTTAAGTTTGTGCTGCAGACTCTACAGAAGACAACTCCCAAACTCAGCCAGTTGGCAAAGTTCACATAGATGCTTCAAGAAATTCATGCATGTATATTGGTCATTTGCTTATGTAAAAATCTAAACAAAAAATGAGTTTTTCATTCCATTCCTATTTGGAGCATTTATTTACATTAAATTTTATGTGCATGTTCCTAGAAGCTTGATCTTTTTCTTCTTCATTTGTTAGGTGACAATAGGCTCTCACTTACTGATGTCAATCTCTAGTATTAAATTAGGGGTGTGGTGGGGTGCTGATAAGGGTATCTAGGGAAAATCAGGCTCATCAGAGTAATTCATTAAAAACTATAATCACAATTTTTATTATATCAACTCACTGCAAAATCATCACCATACTATTTACCATGGAACATAAAATAATGATAGTTAATTAAAAGTGGTTAAAAGTCACCTGGACTAACATTTGAAAATTAGTTGCATAGCAAACTTTGAATTTAATTTGAGTTCAAAGTATTAGGACATTGTGTCATTAATTTTTCAAACTTTTTCCTACTGAGGATAAAATATTCAGATATTTTCTATTTTTCCTAATTCAGTGTGAGAATACTGCAAATGTGTTAAAATTTTCTAACTAATTAATAGACTGCTTCCTTGAACCTGAACTTAATTTGTATGCTTATGTATAAAAATTGTTTAGAATAGGTAATATGATTTTTTAAAACATTTAAAAGGAGAGAAAGATGCTCTTCAAACACATAAGATTATCCCAGCTTGGCATTGGGGATCAGAGATAATCTAAAAGTGAATATATCATTAAATCACAATTTACCAAGTTTTTAAAGTAGATGCTTGACAGAAAAAAGAACATCATCAAATGCCTAAAGGATATATCTGTTCTATATTTTTAAAAAATCACCTATTCTCTTCTTCCCTGTAGTCACCACATTTTTAATGCTGGCATTCAATTTACCTAGCTGGTGTGTGCTTCAATGCATATTTTCTATATTCTTTTATCTCCTATTCAATTTTGCATTTGTACTAAGAATAGGTTTCCCAAAGCAGACACTCTTTCAGCCACCTACTAATGACTTTAAATCAGGAACATCTTTTATCTGGATGTCCAGTACCATCTGTCCAAGTGCTTTGCCCTGTTGAACAAATCAAACAGAAAAGTACTGAGCGTGAAAAGAATTCTATTATTATTATTAATGTTAATATCACACATTTTAAAAAGTGATTTCTATATAAATAATTTGGGTAAATAAGATTTTATTTAAAACTAGTGGCCTGGTGCACAAATTCATGCACATTGAAAGGAAATTAGAAGAAATATTTTAATATCGCTATTCGCCCTTTATAATAGAAGTGTCAGAGATGAAAGAAAACTAGTGAAATGTATATGAAAATAATATATAAATTGATTAATAAACAATAACAACAAAGACATGATATAAAAACAACACTGATAAAAACAATGACTGCTACATTGATTAAACTTATTCTAACACTGAGGCCAGTGTCAGACAGGGACAAATCAATTCTTGGAATCAGAACAACCTCTCCTCTGCAGATCCTGTTAATACTTCAGCTTCGATTATGTTAGGTCACAATTTTTTGATAATAAATCTAATACTATTATAAAGACTTCATTTACTATTAAGATTTCTGGGTAGCATAATGATTGCATCTACTTTCAATTCTAATTTATGACATGGCATTCCTGAAGGAGTAGTACTTTTAAGAAATTCAATGGGAAAATTTTCCTTTTTGGAATCATCCATTCAATCTAGCATTATTGTCGATTACACTGTCATCTTTGAGTCTTAATGCAATATCCGTTCCCCAGCCTTTTTCACCATGTGGGAAAATAATAGAAAACATCATTGCATCTAATGTAGGAAACAGCATACTGATTTGTTTCATTTTAGTGGCATTCGGATTATTGGGATCTGGTTTACAATGAATGAGCAAGTCCCTTTCAAAAGGAGGTCCCCCATCTTCACTTCTGAATATGACGGCAACTTTGGTTACATGGGGATAATTATATCTACCCAGATCACTATTACGATCATATTTAATCGCCACTGTTACTTCTGTGCAATGCCGCCACTTTCTTTCAGCTTCAGAATGTCAACAAAAATAACCAAATTCATGATGGACAATGACAGATCGAAAAACATGCATGCAATTGGCGCCAGCGAGAGCTTTATATGTATCGTGCATGCGTGAGTCAACTTAGCCTTTTATAGATATAGAACAAACTTGCTTAATTAGACCTGTTTTCTGATGTAGCTAAACTTTTTCCAGCCCAGTGAAGCACCCCAACTTCTCTTTCAGATAATTGTCAGCAACACAGCAGTAAATAACAACACGAAGCACATTATTATTATAACTGTATTATTATGCAGGGAGAATAAAGGGTAAAATATAGCAGTGTTTGACTATATTCTCTGCAGTGAGAAAACCTGAAGTCATTCTCAAGGTCCACCATTTCTTACTTCTTTTCAGTCGGGTCAAGTTTCTAAGCTTTCTAAATCTCTGTTTTCTGGCTAATGAAAAGAAAATAGATTCCTCCGAGTCTCCTATCTACCTACTCCAGGACTTCTGTGAGGATCAAATGAGATGAGGCATGGGAAAATGCTTCACAGACATTTGATTACAGTGTAAAGTGTTTCCACCTGAAGCTAGTTGTCTCTAGGGAGAGGAAGCCAGGTGTTGCTACTTGACGTCATTACCTGGACGGTTGAACACTTAGCATATTAGCCTTTTATATAGATAGATAATGACAATAAATTTTAAAAACACATACTGAAGGAACACAGTTACTTGTATAACAAGTAAAGTGTATAACTAGCTAATGAATTCTATGTGAAGAACAAAATGAAAAAAGGTTAATGTGTACAAAGGATATACAGTTCCCGAATCAGAAACCCTCAATGTTTATATAGGAATGTAGTAGTTATAAGAATATGATAGAGAGAAAAAATTTAAGGTGATAATAAGAATCACAGAGCAAAATAAACAGAAAAACATCACAGTAAATTGAACATATAAAGGAACTGAAGTATCTCTTTCCTGCTAGTGATTTCATTTAATCAATGATGCCTACAGGCTATTGGCTTAGATAAGACACATAGCTGAAGATGTGAGATATTTTTATTAACTTTACAATTCTCCCCTTATCCAATGGCTACTGTATAGCTTAGGATGACTTCATGAGTTTCAGATGATTCAAAGGATGGATTAAATAACAGGCAATATAGAAGGCTAAGGGATACGGTGGACTGAGTTAAGTTACTAATTTGAGTTCCTTCCTAAGATGACTCAGATAAATTTCAACCCAATTCCATAGTAGTACTTGGCTTCAGCTGTTTCTGGACCATGATAGAAAGATAACTTTCTTTACTTCAAGTAATGGCTCTCCTTAAACTATAGAATGCCAAATAATCTTTAGCTTCGAAATCAGGTCATAAACTATTTTCTTAAATGTCGAGATACTAAGTGTTCTCTCTGCTATATGATCTTCAGATCCTCTAAAGTCATACTCATTAAAATGAAGATAATGATGTTTTACTAAGAAGTTATCTGAAAAGATTTTACAATTCTTTTCTTCCCCCTTCTGAACTGAGAGCTCGGTAGTATTAGTGTATGTGTTATGGTTCATAGGATGCTGTTGATACAGGCTATGTCAACGCAACACAGGAAACAGACACAAAGAAAATGTTCAATGTTTAGATGCTTACCTGTGGGTCACTTCTCAGGGAGGCAGTGCCTCCACCACCGAGGGAATTTTTTAAAACGAAGTTTAACGCATATATTCCTGGCAAATCATATCTATGGAATTAAGAAAAGAAAGATGAATTCTAACAGTAGATTTAGTCATAGTTTCTTCCAGCCACCATCCTTACAGTTACTGGCTAGTCCTCCCATGTTTCGGCAATGGCACTGATACCTTTCACATGAGTAATGGGCTTCCACCAAACCTAAACTGACTTTTTCCCACTGTCACTGACAATTAGTGTGAAAATGCCTTATGCCATAGTACAACTTGCATTTTAACCCACAGAAACATCCTTCCAGTTTCCTTGCTTCAGGTTCAGCACTAGCGCTAGCACACTGCTACCAGCCTTAGAATTCAAAACTGTTTGCCAGGACACAAAACTGGTGGTGGAAAGGAAGAAGTCCACACATAGCATGTATTGTGTTAATCATGAGGCTGGTATTAGGAAGTATGTTTTTTAGGGTTTTTGGGGTTTTTTTTTTTTGCCTTCAAGCAGTATTAGTCTTTGATCATGGACTTAGCCATATACCACAAAGTATATGCTGATGTCAGAATATCTCAATAGACAGTTCATAAGAGTGTTCACGGGGAAGATTTACTAATGATCACAAGACAAACTTATATTGTAACTTCTATCTGGTGCTCAATGTGCTTAGAGCATGGGAAAATATGCATACAAACACACACACACACATATATACTGAGTGGCCAGGTTATTATGACCACCCCATCAGTGCTTCATTGACACTTCCAAAAATATTGAATATTGAAAACTTCCTAAGCAAATACTCTCAAGGTTTTATTATTATTATTATTATTATTATTATTATTTACATAACTAATTCACTTCATTGTACTGATGGGATGGTCATAATAATCTGGCCACTCAGTGTATATTAACTGTATGTGCTAATGGAATTGATATATACACACACTTATGCTGATGTGCACATGCATGGAAATACTTCAGAGAAGATCAACACTGTCCAGGGCAGTGTGAAACTGGGTATTTGGACCAAGATATGTATCTGTGAAGGGAGTAGAGGCAGAAATGGGGAAATTAAATGAAAAGGAAAAGTTAGCTGAATTGCTTGGATGTAGGGTAGATGTATTGTCGTCTAATAACTATTTTTCTTCTGTTATGTTATTTTAAAACGTTTTTGTTAATTTCTTGAATTATAACATGGAAACAAATGAATGTAATTGAAATTGTGCAAGGATGTATAAAAACAATAAAATACATATGGAAATAGACTAAATATCCTGATTGGTTGTACAGGCACAAATATGAGTTTATACATCCAACATTTGTTCTAGAATAAGGACTGACAGGAGACATTTTTTCATTTTGTTTTGACATCTTCATGCAGCATATATTGTGTCAATTGTAGGACTAGTATCAGGAAAGATTATTTTTTCCTCTTAAACATTTTACCTTCAAGGAACTGAAACAACTAGCCTTTGTTTTTTTTCCCCACTGTACAATTTCAGCGACCAATTTTACATACTATTAAGTACATTCATTATTACTCAAATTAAAGCCATGTTTAAGAGCAATTTCTACATGTGTTATTTCAAGCAAAGATTAATTTTAAATAAGAAAACCTGCCCTAGGTTACTATTTCCTTTGTAAGTTGATGACTGTTAATAATATAAATTTGACCCATTTTTTTTCTTTGTACATATAACCAAGTGTAATGTGGGCTTAATGAGGAAATAGAAAATTATATGAGAACTGTTGTTAATCATACTTTTATAATTACTGCAACTATATTCAAAACAGAAAAGTCTGCTCATAAATTTAAAGTGAGAACAGTATTCTCCCCAGACTTTTGCATTCATTGCTTGAGTTACTGGTCAAGTATTTCTGCCCTGCTGTGCAGCACATATACCATCTTCCATGAAAATCTAGGGCAGTGGGTGACAAGAGAATATTATAAGGTCCTCCAGGAGCTCAAAGAAAAAGGAAATGTTGGCCAAGATTGATTCATATTATTTAAAGTTGAATCCCTTTAAGCATATCAGTGCTAGATCAGGGTAAAGCCCCAAACCACATGCCCCATACATCCCATTACACCTTGGAACTGTCTTTGTCCAACTCTGCAAGAAATAATGCAAGGGAGAGTCCCCTGACTGCAGAGAGGGAGGCTGCTGGGCATTCCCTTGTTGAGGTCAGGTGATGGAGTAGTCAAGAGCACAGACTTGGAGGCAGACTGCCTGGGTTTGAATCCTGGTTCAGCTACTGTGACTTTAGGTAAATTATCTCATTACTGTGCGCTGTACTTCCCTTCCAGGATCATAGTTGTGAGAAAATATAAGTGAAAAATTAAGTGCTGAAAAACCCTGAGTGGGTTAGATAGACTTTCAATAAATAATACCTATTGAATGAATTGATAAAGCTCAATATGTGCTAACGAGGTCCTTCTACTTGCAGGCCACTGTGCTTGGGCTTAGATGCTACTTCCTACATGGATCTTTAATATTGTTGATGGGAAATTACCTGATAAGCTCTTGCCAAGCAGATTATGTCCTGTGTGCTCACTTTTACGAATCAATAGTAAATTGGGAACACATGTTCTATTAAGTGCTGGTAATATAAAGAGGTTTGGGACATCATCTCTACCTGGAGGGCCCTAAGTGGTACTACAGGAGAGAGGACATACATAACAAAGGATTGAAGAAGGTGGCATGCACTAAGTGGTAGCTATGTGGCATAGACAGAAAACGTATTTGTGTGGGTACTGGCTTATTGACCCAACAATTTTCCATTGAATTGCTGTTTCAGTTCTGTATTGCTACTCAAGGCTTGATGTTTAATTGGTCTACTCCAGTTCGAAATGTTATATTTTTCTGGTTGTTGTTTTATTGTCATATTACTGTTTTGTTTTATATTCCTAAAGAGTTTCAAAGCAACTTGAGTACTGGGTCCGTATGTTAAATTTTTACTGTATTCCTAGTTCACTTCGCACAGGACATTACATGTTGGTGCTAAATATGTCTCTATCTCTGTATCTAAATCTGTATCTGTGGTAGGCAGTTAGGCATACAAGATTAGAGTAAGGACCTTCGGCCAGGTATAGAAGGTCACCAGGTTGGAAAGTCCCTGGTGCCTAGTAACAGGCAAAACTTTGAAAACAAGGACCTCACCCCCTGGGTAACCTTTCCTCCCCTAGCATATCGCTGGTGACTCAATTTAGATCCCCTGACTTTTCATATTGCTGGTCATGAGGTTTGGATCTTTCTTTTCTCCCCGGGCATGTTGCTAGTCATGTGTGTGTGTGTGGGGGGGGGAGGGGGGGAGAGGGGGGAAGGCTGGAGAACAGCTCTTAAGTATTAAGCCCCCAGGACAATGAAGTTCTGATCTGACTTAGGTCTCAGTTTTCACCTAGAGGCCTCAGTTGTGTTTCATTCAGCTATAGGCTCAGAAAAGCAGCAAAACCAGACAAGCAAAGGCTGATACCAGGACCAGCTCATTGACTAATGATCCCCTGTCCTAGCGCTGACCAATCAGTGGAGACCATGATCCTGAAAGGATACACCAAGAAAGCTTCTGAATATTCTATTGAGATCCTCCCCTAGGACCTTCCCTAAAATCTCCACCCTTAAAAACCCTTAGGAAGGTGGACCCTAGAGCGTTCACGTGTGGCTTTCCCCTCCCCCTCACCTTTCCCCCAGGGTGTTACCATTACCTTCCTCTCTCCTAAGCTCCAAGAGCCCCTCTTTTGCCTCGGTAACTTGTTTCCTGAGTCCATTGCTTCTACTGCTCACTTTTTCTACCTCTGTGATTTTCTAAATAAGCTTTCTCTTATAGTTTGGGTCTTGGCTCTGATTCTTTCCCAGGCAGAACTCAAGCACCGAGGTGGCTGCACCAAGGTCCAGTCTGACTGCACCAGTCTGACACCTGGTGTTGTTCTCATTGCCAACACATCCACAGCTAATACAGGAGCCAAAAGTTAATCCGCACACCAAGCTTTAACTTAGACAAGTCTCTTTTCAATTTAAACACTACACAGATTAAGTTCATTTTGCATTTCTACAACTGGAAGATGATGTCGACAACTGGTAGAAGAAATGGAACAGAGCAATAGAAGTGATGAAAGAATTACAAAATAGATTTTATAAAAAGCTAAAGAAATTTGTGTTATTTAACCACAAGAAAATAATCTAATGAGTAAACATCACTCTACAGGGATTGCTGGCAGATCATTTCTACAGAAAGGATACAGGTGATTGGCCTTGAAGTGCATCTAATATAGGAGAGGGGCATGAGAGCTACATGAGACAATACAAGAAGAGAGATCATATCTAAAGTCAGTAGAGTTCAATGAATGAAAAGGGGGAAATGCAAGGATATTGCTATAAGGGTGCCATGAGTCAGTATGTGAAAAGTGGACCAGCGCTTGGTAAATGGTGAACACCATGCAAGGGCTAGGTATGACCATGACTGCAATTGTTACCACTGTAATTAGCTAGTTATTAATAATAGGAAGAGCCCTGGCCGGTTTGGCTCAGTGGATAGAGCGTCGGCCTGCGGACTCAAGGGTCCCAGGTTCGATTCCGATCAAGGGCATGTACCTTGGTTGCGGGCACATCCCCAGTGGGGAATGTGCAGGAGGCGGCTGATCGATGTTTCTCTCTCATCGATGTTTCTAACTCTCTATCCCTCTCCCTTCCTCTCTGTAAAAAAATCAATAAAATATATTAAAAAAAATAATAGGAAGAAAGTAAAGGCCAGACATTATAAGCATGGTCATCTGGGCAGCTTCACCAGGAAGCTGCAACTTTATATTCCGCAGGGAATAACTGGTCTATTCCCTTGCAAATCTATGGGGAAAGGGGTCCAACAAAGGGGGAGATGGGCATATGCACAGTGAAGTTGGGGTGATGTAAGGAAGGTACTTGCCTGTCAGTCTAACAGGCAACAAATTTCATTGGCAAGGAGGATGGACCTCAGTGCAAGCCTGTGAAAACTTGGGAATATATAATCCCCAGCAGAATTCTCTCTCATCCTCGGGCTTTGTTTCTGCTTCCTTGCTCTGACCCCTGTTCCTCCATAGCCATGTGGCCCTAGAAGCTGCATGGCCCACAGCTATGTGGACCCCACACACAATGGACTGCAGCTGGGAACACAGGCTAAGCTAGCCTGATGCTGGACTTTTTTCTTGGCAGGATGGAGGGAAATTGAACTTTGGAAACTCAGGCATTTAATTCCACGCAAATGAAAATCATTCATTATCTTGTGTGAATCTCAGAAAATTCTTTTCTCGTAACATCTCAAGAAGCCCATTTCCACCAGCAACAGGTGGGGATACGGAATACCCGACCAATACCTTAATGAAGAAAAGCAAAGTGAAAGAGCAAGAGGTAAGAGACTGTATTAGCTAACCATGTTCCAAGGGTAATGCAGGAGCAATCCTTTCTAAAGTAAGGCAATTAACAAGGTGACTTCTATAATCTTTCACAATTCATGGTTATAACATGACTGGTATGTTATATGGAATGTACACACAAACACACAATATATATGTATATGTATATATATATATTTAACTAGAAAATATCTATGGTATTTATTCCTTTTTTATTTTTCAAATTGAATAGGTACTTTTATTGGCATATCTAGGCCATTTATTTAAAAAAAGTCATCTTTAAGTTACATTAAGAATAATTTTTAAAGTATTTGTAGAATAGCATTGATACTAACAAATTCTTGTCTTAAAATGTAATATACTTTAAATTTGACAAAAGCTCAAAAAATAGAAAAATCCTCTGTTTTGGCTGACTTAGCATACCTAAACAAATGGGGTGCCTTTTTAATTGCTTCCTTTAATGTGCTGAGCTTGGTTTCAGTATTCATTAGAGATCAGACTTCCAGCAGAATTTCCTGTTAGTTTTGGCTAAATTATTATTGGTGAATTATATAGAAAAAAATAGAACAAATCAATTGATTATATTCTGGAAAGTATTAAATGAAAACACAAGAAAGAAAATGTATCTGCATAGAATCCACCAATAGAGACAGCAGATGATCAGACTAAATCTCAGAATACATTAGTGAAATTCAACTGTCTCATTGGCCAGTGCTGGTAATGATTGGCACCACGTGGGTATGTTCAAAGAAACCAGAAACATATTTACACCTTTTTTCTTAGTGAAGTTACCAGATGGCCCCAAGGAAAGAATAGCATTTTTTTTTTTTACAATTTTACTTATCCAGAAAATAAAAATCTTAAATGTAAATGTATTATAGTTTTCATAATTTAACTTGTTTGAGCACACCTAGAAATGATGCTATACAAAGAAAATTCCAGTCCTTTAGGTATCAATCTAAGCATTAAGTATTCAAAGATACTCAAAGAGATGCTTTGTGGGGTATTCCTTAGTACTGGTAAGAAAGATTAAGGCCCAATTACTCTACTATGGTGAATTTATTAGAAAGAATGCCAAACCATGTTCTCTGTTTTCAAGAAAATGTCAGCTGTGTGTGTGTGTGTGTGTGTGTGTGTGTGTGTGTGGTGAGGGAGGGGAATGGGAATGGGAAGTGGGATTGCTGATCCGAAGGTAAGCCACGTGTGGTAGCCACATGCTTCTCTGGTTAACAAAATAAAAAACTGCACTTCTAGGTCTACAGGTTTCCTAAGGTTTGATTCTCAAGTATGGATTTCAAGATTATCCAAGAAATGACAATGGCCCTACTATTTTGAAATTATTCTGAAGTAATGTTTAAATTCAACACCCCATGCTGTTGATGCTAGTTAGTCTGAATGATTAGGGCAATTTGTTAATAACTACAAAGTTGGATGACACATAGTAATTAGTTTTTCAGTCCCTAGTGCAAATGGACTCTAATTCCAGGACATCCTACAAATAACAGAGGCGGCAGAATGAGAAGGTGAGGGTGAACTGGTAGGATTCTATCAACATCCTTAGAGATCAATAAATATACCACATCTGCTTCAATATTTAAAGAGTGGATGGGTTTAGGTGACCCAGGCTTTAGGACACTATGTGTTTTAGTAGAACGTACAACCATCTCCTGGGGACACCAAATGTGGCATAAATCTATAACTGGGCCCTACATAAACTCAAGGTTAAACTTCATGTAATGCTGAATATGTATGGAACTATTACATTTGTAGAGAATGTACTTTATTCAAATACTGAATGTTCCCTGAAACAAACTGAAGAGTGATAGCATACAACGTGGGGCTGAAGAGGTTTACAGTTATGAGTATGGGAAACACAGAGCTTATTTTTTTATTATTACTTATCAATTATTGCATTATTTTCTACACAAACACCTGTAAACCTACTTTTGCCCCACCTTGTATTATCAGCCCTGTGAGTTGGGTAGTAGAAGTAAAAGAATGAGAAGAGGGTTTTAAAGTCAAAATTGTGGACATGTAAAAATATTTCTGAATAACAATGAGAGCATGTTGTGTCCTGTGTGTGAGTAGCAGAAGTAAAGTTATGAGGATTGTTAGAAGTGAAGGAAAGAAATTCTAAGTTCAGCATATTTGATAGGTCATTAGCATAATGAATCATCTCACCACAGTGGCAGGTAAAGTAGTGGAAAGGGAACCTATGAATCAAATGTGGAAACTATCAAGGAGTGTGAGAGTATCTGGGAGGCTAGCAGTGAGAATGGGAGGAGGATGGTCAAAAGTATTGATTCAAACATCAGAAGAGAAAAGATACTGAAGATATTGGAACCTCTGTGAAATCTTTGAAAACCATGTCTTACTAAAATTTAGATTCTTAAGGATCACCCAAGACTTATTTAACCTGAATCTCTAAAAATTGGGCCCTTGAAACTACTTTTATCAGACTCCTCTGGTATTTGTTAAACTAGTTTTGGGAAGCTACTGGGCCACAAAATCTAGTGTTGAGAAAGGACTATATAAGCCCACTTATCATTCAGTATTAAGTTGTAAGTAATAGAAACCTACTGATTTTAAGCAGAAAGCTCTATAGTTGAGAGAATTAGGTGTAATATAAAAAATGTAAGAACCAAAAGGGTGGGAATCTAGATGAGCCTTCTAGAATGACTTCCAGAACAGACCATACTAGCAAATTTC
Source organism: Myotis brandtii (assembly GCF_000412655.1). Classification (NCBI taxonomy): domain Eukaryota; kingdom Metazoa; phylum Chordata; class Mammalia; order Chiroptera; family Vespertilionidae; genus Myotis; species Myotis brandtii. Next base: position 171,231 of record NW_005354829.1, on the reverse strand, counting down.
AACCAGCGTGCCACAGGAATTTAAAACATGCAATACCTGACTATTTTGTCAGGGGCACTGACCTCTACTCCCTTAGATTGTCAAATGCCACAGAATTTTAGTAATTAGTTTATGTGTGCCATGAGATGAAAAAGGTTGAAAATCGCTGCAATTGACCTACCAGTAGGTGGCACTGATACTACTACTACTAGTATAGTCAAGAAGGTGAGGATTTCAGGGGCTCCCACCAGAATAGGTGGTTACAGGATCTTAACTCCTTTAGCTGTAATTCAAAGATTAACAACTACCACCTGGGCTGTTGGCTCTAAGAATACATCACTTTAGTTAAAATTCAGCAACCAAGAAACTAACACTGTATCTGTTAGCTCTAGAGCCCCAATGCACCTGCTCAATCTTTAATGAAAAAGCAGATGCCCTGTTCCTTGTTTCTCACACCTACATAGCTGCTGAATATTGAGATCTCTTCTATGACTGATGAAACACACACCCCCGCCACAACTCCAGAGCCTCAACTAGCATGCACACTTTACCACACGTCTACCTTCCAAACCTCGTTGGAGGCATCTGACTGACAAAATCTTAGTCATATCTAGAAACCTAGATGCAGGAAAGCCCGAGTTTAATTTTTTTGGCTTTCAAACCTCCCCAGTATGAGAAGACAAACTAGGAATGGAATGGATACTAGGGATCCATGCACCATCACCACCACAAT
>NW_005354829.1:134059-170449 GCF_000412655.1 Myotis brandtii | reverse complement strand
TCAGCTTTTTCTCCTTCTTCACAGTGACTATTTTCTCCATTCATAATCTTTAATTATAACCGTTCCACATCTCTTACTCATTTTAAAATCTGGTGTCATTTGGCCTTCATCCCCACCACTCCACTGAAACTTCCTTATAAGATTACAAATAGACTCCTTATGGCTAAACCTAAAGAATAATTCTGTCTTTATATAACTTCCTTTTATCTGCAGGATTTTAACAAAGCTGACCTTTCTTGAACTTCCTGTCCTTGGCCTTCAGGTAACCAACTCTGACTGCACCTTCTTAGTCTCCTTGTTATCCTCTCTTCCTCTGCTTTTTCTTAAATATTGATGTTTCTTAAGGTTCTATCCTGGGTCCTGATTGATCTTATCCAATAACTTTAATTACTGTGTCTGTACTGATGACTCCCAGCTGTATCTTTCCGGTAGGTAGCTCTCTCCAGAGCTCCCTACATATCCAAATGCCTACTAAAGGTCTCCTTTTGAATGCCACAGGTACAACGCATCTTTGCCTCAAAACTGCCTTCTTTCTAACTGTTCTTCAGTGAATGAGAACACCATGCAAATAGTTGCTCAACCCAAAAGTCCAAGAGTAATTTGGACTTCTCCCCCTTCTTCATGCCTCACATCTAAGTCCTCTTTATCCAGTATCATAAAAAGTCATCATATCTGTTTACTTCTTTTCATCTTTGCTGCTATCTCAGCGTAGGCCACCATATTCTATGACCTAGATTACTTGAATAGTCTTACCTTGTCCCTTTCCCAAACATTCTATTGTAACCACATTAAACATTATGGCTGTTTACTTTTCTATCTCTCCACTAGAGTTTCTCCTTTGTTATATCCCAAGAACTTGCCACTTAGTAACAAATAATCATTTGTTCAATCTAAGGAAGGAAGGAGAGAAAGGAGAACAGAATGGCTTTCACTGGAGAGATTACAAGTGAGTTGATATCTTCAGAGCCTTTGTTATATTGAAGATGTTGGTAAGAGAGAGAGTTTAAATATGAAAAAAAGTTTGTTTATCACAGAAATATAATTCATTCCATAGGGTATAGTAACAAGGCTTTAGAAAATGTACATAAAGCTGAGCTTCCTAACTTGTATGCCTAAGCCAGCAGGTGTACATCCCCTGAAGGGTCCCAGACTGTGAGAGGGCACAGGCCGGGCTGAGGGACCCACTGGAGTGCACAAATTTTTGTGCACCAGGCCTCTAGTTAATAAATAATAATACAAGAACAAACTGTTTCTCATGTTCACCTACTTTTTAAAATTTTTTTAAAAATATATTTTATTGATTTTTTACAGAGAGGAAGGGAGAGGGATAGAGAGCCAGAAACATCGATGAGAGAGAAACATCGATCAGCTGCCTCCTGCACACCTCCTACTGGGGATGTGCCCACAGCCAAGGTACATGCCCTTGACCGGAATCGAATCTGGGACCTTTCAGTCTGCAGACCGACACTCTATCCACTGAGCCAAACCAGCCAGGGCTCACCTACTTTTATCCCACCCTGTATATAAGGCTTGTTTTTTTCTGACAAAATACCTCAGTTATGATGCAAATTAACTTCCTTGGGGACAGAGTTTTTTTTTTAAGTCAGAAAACTATAAAAAAAAATTAGAAACATTAAAAATGTCAATCATCCTAAAATATTTTTTTCAACTTTCAGATATTTATTCATCAGTATCAGTACACTAACTCAAGGCCTGGCTGGCATGGCTCAGTGGTTGAGCATCAACCTATGAACCAAGAGGTCACAGTTTAATTCCAGGTCGGCCCATATGCCTAGGTTGTGGGCTCTATCGCCAGTGGGGGGCGTGCATCATCACTGATGTTTCTATCTCTCCCTCCCTCTCCCTTCCTCTCTAAAATCAATAAAAATATATTTAAAAAAAATACACTAACTGAATACACTCACATGACTTCACGCATTTGGAGGGGAAATATTTCCTGGTTGAGTGGAAAATTGTGTGGATGGCTTCTGGAAGACCTTCATTCTAAGCAGCTTTATAGTGAAACCTTTCGTTTAGAAGTGGATCTTCCTTCTTCAGTTTGCTGTAATCTACATTCACTGAGTGGAACTTGTGTTGATCATGGGGACCCAGTTTGTTCCAGGGTTCCGGGTTATTCTCTCTGTCCCAACAGACATCAGGATTGAACAATGCCAGGCACAAGACAGCACCTCGGGCTCCAATGAATACCAAGAGGGGGACCAAGCTTGGATGCTTGTTGGCCTGACTGAGGACCTGGTGGAGCATGGTTGTGGCAGAGGGCCTGGGAGCAGAGAAAAACAGACCTGCACGGCCAGGGGGCAGGTAGCCGGTGCACTGAGGATGAGCAGACACCCAAAGTCACCTTTTCCTAAAGTATTTTTATTTATTGCATAACTATTCACAAATGACATTCACAATGTGTGCAAAAAACAGCTAGGTGAATCTTTCCACCTACATAAAAATATAACTGAAAAAGTAAACCTTTAGGAACCAATACATCCTAACATGATCCTTAGCATTCTCACACTTAAATAAAATTCTCTAATCTTTCCTGCAAAAGCTTTACTTTCCATCCTCAAAAATTTATTCTACTACCAACTAAAGAAAATGGATCCCAAATAATACAATTTAATAATTCAAAGTATTTTAAATGCCTCCCCCAAAAAATCTCTGTAAAAAAATTAGTTACATTTAATGATTTCCTTCACTAGAGATATTTTTCACTACTAAATACCAGCTTATAAATTAATACAAAAATCTATGAAAAAGTGATCTAAGGGTCACAAATAATTATTGAGCATCTATCATGGCTTACCATCTATACTTGATGTCCAGAAGGAAAGAATGTAAGGATGGGATAGAGGAAGAACAAAACGTACTTCCTATGCTGCAAGGAGCCGATGGTGCCAGAAAGTCGATACAACAACCTTAATACAAGATTGAGAGACATACATTCCAAAGCAAAGCAGAAGGCAATTAAAGAGTAAAAAGTAGAGATTAAGGAGGGTTCCCAGGGGAATGATCATTTTGCTAGGATTTGTTAGGATACAGAGGAGTGTTTGGTTGTGAAAAGACAGATGGGAAAAAGGGCAGGTTGCATTATTATATTTTTAAAGATTTTTAAATTGATTTTTGGAGAGAGAGGGAGAAGGAGAGAGAAACATTTATGTGAGAGTGAAACATTGATTGCCTGCCTCCTGCATGCCCCCTACCAGGGATTGAGCCTGTAACCTGGGCATGTGCCCTGACTGGGAATTGAAAGGGCAACCTTTTGGTGCACAGGACAATGGCCAACCAACTGAGCCACAATGGCCAGGGCTGGACTGGCAAGGCTTTAAAGATGTAAGAGGCAGAGCTGGGGATGGGATGAGATGGGATGGGGTAGGATGGGATGGGATGAAACCAAAACCTTGGGTGGAGTTGTTCTACTTGAAGGGAGATGAAAGGTGTCTTTCACTGAGAGGGGAGGAAGGAGAACAGGATAGGTATAGATACAGAATTGTAAGGGGAAGAGGGAGCAAATTTGAGTAAGTTTTCCTTGAATGATATGAAGAGTCTGAGAAAAAAAATATGGAATTATGGCAGGAATTGAATGGTTTGAGAAGAGCAGAAAAAGTGGTAGGGCAGTTACCAGTGGGAGTGCAGCTGGGAGTCAATGAGATGACTACAAGTATTGCCAATCATGGCAGTGCTATGGGCATTTGTGCAGGGTAATTCTTGGTTTTGCAGGACTGTCATATGCATTGTAGGAAGTCTGCAGCACTGGCTCCTGTCCACCCAGTGCCCACACTGCTCCCCGTCACTGTGATAACTGGAAAACCCCACTCATTTCCTAATGCCCAGGGGTTAGGAATCACTTAGCTGGCATTAGACGGGTTAACATTGTAGCATAATCGCATCACACTAATATATCGCCTTCCCCAGGAACACTCAGGGACCTAAGATCAGAGTTCAATAGTTTTAAAAAATTTAATAAGGAGACAGTAAAAGAAATATTCTTAGGTTTTCCCCCATTGATTGAGAAATGTATATCATCCCCAACCTACTTCAATAGATATGTTCCCAGTAAGAGCAATTGCTAAACACACATAGCATAGTAGAGCCAAATACAGTTGCACAGGAGATTATTTATTGCTAACTAAGGCATTTTTATAGGCTATGTATGTCTAAACCCTGATCTAAAGCCTGGTTTTATAAGCTTGGCCCTTTGCCCAGGGAGGGATCAGAGTAAAAATTCCAGAAGGAGGCTAAAGTAAATCAGAGAACTTAGCTGCAAAGAGGCCCCCTGCTGAGAATTCCAGGCAGACTTACCCCCGCACAAACAAGGTTTGGGTAGTTTGAAAATACAGCTGATGATGTGCCCAAGAGACACAGTCTTAGAAATACTAACATAATGACAGAGCCATCTATGAAGACTTGTTTATCTGCCCAAACAGAGAAAAGCCCTTGGCTAGGTGATTCCCTTAGTTAGAGCACCATCCCATAAACCAAAAGGTTGTAGGTTTGATTCCTGGTCAGGACACATACCTACATTGTGGGTTCAATCCCCAGTCGGGACGTGTATGAGAGGCAACCGATCAATGTTTTTTCCTCTCTCTCTCAAATCAATAAAAACATATCCTTGAGTGAGGATTGAAAAAAAAAGAAAAAGTCTAAGTTAAATATAGCCTCTTATTAAAATAAACTTATAGAAACTGATATTTTCTCAGAGCCAGACCTCAGCTTCTGCTTATCTGGCTGTCTCGTGTTCCTTAAGAAATCCTCAATATGCTTTGCTAACTCATCTGATCATGACCTCACTATGACTAAGCCAGTGGGCTGCAACCTGCCAATAGCTTCACCCTATTTTGACCCAAGTCTACTGGATCATAGCCCTCCATTACACCTTCCAGTGATTCTTCAGTTGCAACCTCAGCCTATTTCAAATACTCCTCCCACTCAAAGCACTGATAGTGATCTGTTTTGCATTGGTCCCTGCCGTTCTTCCTCAAACTCTTGCATAAACCTTCTAACTGCAATGCCCTGCCTTCTAATCTCCTTTATCAAAGTGTAGCAGCACTTTCCATTCCCACAGCTATTGACCCGACATTTCCAAACATCTAAAGTAAGTCAAGACATGTCAAAAGATCCACCTTCAGTGTGGAAAGTGCCAGTGGCTTTACTTTAGGGTGAAGGAGTGTCAAAAATGATGTCAAACCTCACTGTTGCTTTTAGTCAGGCATAAAACGCTAATGAACAAAACAGAGAAAACACTTGCAATGTGTTTTAAGCAGGTTCTTAAGACCATATTCCAAAATCAAAGACTACAGAAAAGATTATTTGTATAGAAGTAGTAGCATCTATGAATGAAGTGAAGGTTTGGAGTTAGGTATCAAAACACTATAAGAGATAATATAAAATAAAATTTCTTAAAAAAACACCAAAATCTAAGTTGTAAATATATATTATACCACCTTTAACTCTGAATGTTCTGATTGTTCATTTTGATAGTAAATAAATTCATCTAATTATGTCAGTCTTCTGGTCTTAGATTAAACTGTTAAGATAACTGAATTTCTAAAAGTCAGCTATCAGAAAATAAATAGAACTTAAAGATAATGAAATAGAAGCTGATCAAAAGAAAAACTGTATAATTTTTTTTTCACAGAAAATAATCACCTTTAAAAATATATAACATAATCATATCAAATAATACCTAATTAATTTAGTTTTAAAATATATTGCATATTCTTTTTAAAAACTCTTTAATTTTAAGAAAATTAGACTATTTACATTTTACTTATTAATCAATTTCTCTGGCATATGATTCAACTATATGCAACTATATTAAGAATCTCATACTGAGGCAACACCTAAAGGGCCAATATACTATTTCTCTCACATTTTTCCCTAGACCATGTCATACACAGTTCTCTCCCATCCCCTAGGTTTGATGTTTGGACCATTCAATTTTAGCATATGGTAAAGGGTCTTATGTTGACTTCTAGCTGCTTCAAATTTTGTCACTTTAGTGTTCAAAGATGTCAATTCAGCATGACCACCAATTCATTTTGAAAGAGAGCATTCCTGTCTTCTGTTATTTTGTATCTCCCATAATATGGGCAAAAGAAAAAAGTTCTAGAATCAAAATAAAAGCCATTGATCTCCTAATTCAAAATCAATATGCTCAACTATTATAAGCCCCAAATATAAATGTGGTAATTCAATCACTTAAGTTAAAACATACCTTATCACCGAGTTTTCTCCAGGTTGTTCTTTATGCAGAATATGTTGGAAATAATCTTCTATGGCTTGAGCAGTTAGAAATTTTTTTAAGTATGGGTAGTAGAGAGGGTGCCGTGCTATGATGCCTATTGTATACAAAACATCACGTTACTAAGCACATATGCTGAAGGTTGATCAAAATGACTTGCTAATTTGAAGTATCTTAATCTGATTCTGTGAGGATATTGTGTATGGGATGGTGAAGGAGAAAAAGGGGTTTGAAGAGATAGAGTGGACAAACTATTATCATCAAAGTGAATCTCTTGCTTTGGCAATATATAGGGTTTCTCTAATTTAGGGTTGCCAGATTTAGATGTCTAATTTAGGACATATCTAAACATTGCATGGGACATACTTACACTAAAAAATATTCATTATTTAATTGAAATTCAAATTTAACAAGGCATTCCTTATTTTGTCTGGCAACTCTAATTATTTCAAAGGGCATTATGAAATTCTAAGAATTTACTTTCATTCTTTCAATTTTTAAAACTAAGCATAAGCCAAATAGTTGCAATTTGAGAAGAAAGGATGGAAGATGATGCAAAATCAAAAAAAATATGAGAATATTAACTTCAAAAGACTATAAGTTTCAGAGGCCAATGAGCTTGACAATCATGCTCACTGCTCTATTCAACCGGTGTGCCATGGCACACTGATGTGGTGCAATTTTTTTTTTTTTTTGGTGCAAAATTTTTAAAACATGCAATACCTGACTATTTAGTCAGGGGCACTGACCTCTTTTCCCTTAAATTGTCAAATAAAAAAAATTACAATACCCAACATAACAATAGCCCTCTGATGTGAATGTCCTGTCTTGAACCATAAATATGTAGGTCATATAATGGAGTAGCAACTTACTGATTCATCGCAAAATAAGGATGCATCTGCTTGGCTAATACTTGATACCAGAAATCCTTATATGCAAGTAAAGGCACCTGACTTTTAAAAAGTCATTTTGGAGCAAAACAGGTAGGTAACTATTATTTCTATTTTTGTTTTTGTTGTTGTAAATCAATCAGAATTATACCTATTTTTTTTGTCACGTTGGCAAAAAACACGTTTTCTGGTGTGCCGCAGAATTTTAGTAATTAGTTTATGTGTGCCATGAGATGAAAAAGGTTGAAAATCATTGTTCTAGGGATTGTTCAGAAATAAAAGGTCGGCTAATCCATTTCTTTTAGTTATCTCAGCTCAAACAGCTCAAATAAATACAGCGGGTAATGGTGAAGATGAAGTACACCAACTGCCTGTGGCCATAATCCTGATAGCCTTCCAGGAATAGACAAAGTGTCAACGGAGTCATTGTTTATAAGATTTCAGATATAGGCACCTGTATTTGTTCACCTGTTTTCTTTTCAGTTTGCAAACTCACTAGACAATGGAGATTTAGGTCTACTCTGGTTTTAGATATATTATTTTTACTAAAAGACAAAGGCATTTACAGTCCACTTAAAGACATTAATTAAGTGACAGTCTGGGTATTGGGATTTCAGTAAAGAGATGAGTAAATGGCATTCCAAGAGGTTAAAAAGGAAAAAGAACCAGGGAAGTTATTCTAAGGAGAAAAGGATCTGGCAATTTCTGGAGAGAAAAAGGAGAAAGGATTTTTAAGAGGTAGAGAGGTATTCTTTAAAAATATATAAAGAAAGGAAATATATATGAATCAGGAAAAACAGAAGTGTGATAATAAGGTATTGTACTATTTCGAGAAGGGAAAAGAAGATTAAAAGGGAGCTCTTGTCAACAGGCCAATTCATACAATAAGTGCCTTATCATACTATGATATAGGAGTCAATCTTCTGGCCCCAAGTTTGTTTAAATTATTTATCTCTTTGTGAAAATGTATTATTGAAAGGCACAGTTCATCTGAAGCACACATTTTTGTTTGTTATATCAGTAAGAAAATAGCTAGATGGCATTGGACAACTCAATATTACCTTCACTAATGCAGTAAACAAAAACTTTTGTGGTTTGAATCCAAATGAAAGTGACTGAAACCAATTCTAGAGATGTGAAAAATGGCTTTTATAAACAAAAACGTACCTATATTTGCAGAGTTGCCTTTGTCCCCACTTCTTGTGTAGGCCAGATCTTCTAAGCGATATGTCAGTGAGCCACTTGGAAGATCTACCAATGGAGGTAGAAAAGGAAATTGAAGATGGTCAGCATTTAATTTAATGCAGGGAATCATGAAGTAATTACCAGTTCACCAAGATCAAGGTAAAGAATATGAAAAACCAGTAAGAGCTCCTAAAAATGAACTAGTAAGAAAACCATTTCTTTCTTTTTTTCTTTTCTTTTTTAAAATATATTTTTATTGATTTCAGAGAGGAAGGGAGAGGGAGAGAGAGAAACATCAATGATGAGAGAGAATCATTGATTGGCTGCCTCCTGCACGCCCCCTACTGGGGATCAAGCCTGCAACCCAGGCATGTGCCCTTGACTGGAATTGCACCAGTGATCCTTCAGTATGTAGGCTGATGCTCTATCCACTGAGCCAAACCAGCTAGGGCAAGAAAACCATTTCAAACAAGTGGGAATAAATTCTCAATTGCAAAATATCTTCAAAGTTAATTTCATAAGCGTAAGGTAATTAAAATTAGGCCAAGAAGCACATGGACAATTATAGTATAAACCCTTTGAATATATAGGCAGTCTTAATGGCACAGGCTAGTAAGCCAAGACAAGCAGAATAGGGAAACTGAGACAGATAAAGGGCCAAGCAGTTTACAGCCATCTAGTAAATTGCAAAATCCTATCTTCTGTGTCCAAGTACACTTAAGAGTAAATGGTATGCACTTCTCCCCAACCAGAGGACATATAGCTTAAATCACCTAACTCAGGGAGATAAATAGTAGAAATCCAATTAGTGCCACTTGTCATCCACACCCAAGGGAATAAATCTCATTTTGGTACATTAGCATAAAGTTGAAAAATATCCTATTGAGATCTTCCCCTAAGACCTCCTAGACTCCCAGCCTTTAAAAATTCTCAAGAGGATTTTTTCCACAGGCGTGCATCCCCTAAACTCCGAAGGACCTCACGAGACTTGCAACCAGGGCAGTGGGCAGTGGCAGTTCATCCTGAGCTAACCCCCTGAACCTGTCCCCAAGGCCCCCTTTTCTCGACTTAGTGAGCCCAAGCATCCCCATCTAGGCTCATTTCCCCACCTAGTCTCTCTCCTGTTGCTTCTTCTGTCCTAGGCCCTTCCTTGTTTCATTGTCCCCAGCTCTCATAAATGTCTCTAAAAATCACCTGGACTCGTGTTGTGAAATCTTTCCTGAACGAAGTCAGGCACCCGCATTACTGCCTGGCCCTAGGCAGACCCGCTCAGGGCCAGGCCCCCTTTCTGGTAACACTCACTCTGCACAGCTACAATATACACAAATTTCTGTTACCAAGATTTAGTTGATTAACACCAGCCCCCTAACAACACAATTCCTGTTTCAGTTACTGAGGAAGGTTAGTAAGAAGCTAGAAAAATTCCTTGGTAAGTGGAATAGGCAAATTGAGACAGATAGCTGGAAAAAAAAAACAACAACAAACCAACAACTAACTGAGCAATTTAAAGCCTCGTACAAAAAGGTCACCAGGGTGGAAAGCCCTGGGTGCCTAGCAAGGGGCAAAACTGAGGAAAACAAGGACTTCATTCCCAGAGTAACTTCTCCCCCCCTGACTTTTCCTCCCTAGGAGATAACATCCAGGCCTCAGTGGTATTGCAGCTCCAGGACCAGAAAAGCAGCAAAACCAGACAAATGACTCCTGGCTGCCTCAGGACCAGCTACATTGACTAATAACCCCCTGCCCTGGCACCATGACCCTGAAAGAGCACACCTAGAAAGCTGATGAATATTCTATTGAGACACTCCCCTCCTCACACCTCCCCTAAGACTTCCTGCCAAAGTGCCCTACATACTTGCCCATCATCTTTACAGATGCTAAAGATACACTGAAAGAATAAAAGTAATGAAAAATGCAAAGAATAACTACTGTGGCAGAACATACCGGATAGAGAGTATGAATATACCTTTCAGGTCATCAGCTATCTTGGGTAAACTCGGTGAAGCCAATGTGTCCTGTGCAAAGGTGAGATCTTCGTGGAAGGTTTCAATATGCTCTCCATTAACCAGGTGGATATCAATCTGAAAAAAAAAATTGTTAAGCCAGGAAATGGGGAAAAAAGATTGTATAAATAAGAAGGTACTTATAATTTCGTTTAGTTGGAATATTAATTGGTCAGTTCTTGACTCCCATCGTAGAAGTTCTGTTTTTGAAACTAATTCTAGTTGTTGTTTTTTAAAGTTCTGCTTTTATGGGACTACATGAAGCATTATTGCTTTCTCATTCTTCTCAGTGCAAAACAAACAAACAAATAAACAAACCAACCCCACAACCTACAAACTTCTCTTCTGCTTCTGGGTAAGTATTCCGATCTCAGTCCTGCCTCTGCTTGCTGATGGGGAGGAGAGAGTGACAATGAACTCTGATAGTCTGGGGCAAACTAAGGTGAAGAAGCACTAGCAAGTAGAGCCCTGAGGCTGACATAGGAATGAAAGACTCTTTGTTTCTTGTATATTAATGGCTGCCTCATCAGTGCAATTTCCCTGAAAGAGCATTTCCAGCTTCCCCACCCAGTCCTCAGAGAATTCATCTGAGGCACACCGCTCAAGTGCCAGAGCCTTACAATGGAGCGTTCTGTGTCATAGCTAGTCACTCTCATCTTTGCATCAGGGTGTGGTGAACCTGGCTCACACACCCATGTACAGTCAAGTCACACTGTGGCAGGGAATCTAGAATAGCATGTCTTAAATTTACTTATATGAATGCATTCATTTATATAAGCACATAAGGGTGGAGCCATGTCTTTTTCTTTTTTTTGTCCTAATGTCTAGCACAGTCAGCGCCTGCAACATACAAGCTCTCAATAAATGTACTAAACTGTATGAGTTTTAGTTATTTCCAAGGTGGCCCTTGCAATTATTTTTGATCTTCTTCATGACCAATGCACGTGCAGTGATTATCCGAACCACGCTGTATAGAGTAGGCAAGCAATAACTATCAGCTGGAAAGGTATTCTGTGCTTACCCCTGAATTATTTTTTTGTATCCATGCTGTTCCATCTAAACAAAGGGAAACCTTATTCTCCTCCCATCCTGTCCAGCCTGCTTAAAATTGTTGCTTAGTTTTTCTTTTTAAGGTTACTAAGACAAAACTGACTGAACTGTGCCACTTGTTATTTTAATTTGCAAAGGGTTGGTAGCTTGTTGTTTCTTGCCATTGCAAGTTCTGGACAAAACCAAGATCCCTGGCAATAACAGATTTCAATAATTTTAGATGGTAATTTGGCAAAAGTGGATATGGCCATACTGAATGCTATCAGCAGGTGTTTACTTACAGGTTCTTATTCAGCATATGTTCCTTCCAAATGTTGAGAAATGTACTGAAGCAGATACATTTGAATATTTGTTCTGATAAGCTATCTTTCAAATACTTCCAGATGGAGACTTTCATTAGCTGGTATTTAGCTTAGTATCCATTTCCCTATTGTTTATGACTTCATAGTAGCCTATGAGGAGCTAATTAGGGGTTATCTTTTTATTAACGGGTGAATAGGAAGCTTTTTGAAACCAACTGATAAAAGTGAGCTGTAAATCTCTTTTAAAAATTAGCTTTAAATTTATGCCATATATTGGCAGCCCTAGAAACTCCTTTTCAACTTGTTATGCCCCTAATTTCCAAATTTATGCTAACTATATAAAAAATCTGCAGGTGGCATTGATTGGTGATACTACCCACTCCATTTCCATCATGAAACAGTTCCATCATTTCCCATAACAAGACTGGGTCACTTCATGTTTCAATACTATCGCTTATATAAAAGGCTCGTGGCCGTCACGCTGTAACGCTGTCATGACCAAACGAGCAGCGGCTCTCGCAGCAGGTGAGGTGGGACGCAAGCTACAAGTGGCGACGGATGGGGCAGCCAGCTGAGGCAAGTGGAAGCGAGCTACTTGCGCACGATTTCATGTGCGCTGGGCCTCTAGTTGTAATTGAAAACTTGGCAGCCATATTGCCAAAAATCAGGTTACTATGAATCCCACCAATGGAAAACATTATTTTGTGTTATTGTATTTTTCCAACTCTAAGCAAATGGTTTTCACAATGGAGGACAATTCAGGAAGGTCATGGTTGAGGTGGATTATAAGGGCAAGTCCAGAAACTCCTACATAGGATATATTTTCTACGGCTTTTGACAAAGATGAAGTAACTCTAAGAAGTCTGTTTTTTGGGAACAGTAAGAGTCTCACATACTAGTACTTCATGGAGTTAAAGGAAAAAATAGAAAGGGAAAAGTAATTATTCAGAGAGATAGCAGCTTACAAATTTCCAAAATGAATGAAAGAACAAATTCTCTCATGCAACGAAACCCAATGAATTCCAAACCAAGTAATAAGAAATGGATACCTAGGCACAACATGTGGAAAGGACAGAATGCCAAAGAAAAAAAGAAGCCAGAAAAGAAAAGAGACATTAACCACTGAAGGGCTGCCAAACGGACGGCTGACTTTTCAGCAGCAATAGTGGGAATAATCCACGTGTTATAACTTTCATCCTACAGAGAGTCCTAGTAAAATTATCTTCCAAACTTAGGGGAGAGAAAAAACCAAACCTCATTTTTAAGACTTTATTTTTTGGGCAGTTTGATTTTCACAGTAAAATTAAACAAAAAGTACAGAGAGTTTCCATATACCATTATCCTCACACATGCATACCTTCCCCACTATCAACATCCTGCACCAGGAAGGAACATTTGTTACAACCAATGAAGCTGCACTGACACATCATTATCACCAAAGTCCATAGTTTAAATTAGGGTCCTTTAGAATCAGTTTGTTGACATCCACAAAATAACTTGCTGGGATTTTTATTATGATTGCACTGAATCTATAAATCAAGTTGGGAAAAACTCTCTCTTGATAATATTCAGTCTTATCTGTGAACACGGGCTATCTCTCCATTTATAGGTTTTTTTTAATCTCTTTCACAAGTTTTACAGTTTCCTTCAAATATATCTTATACATATTTTGTTAGCTTTATATTTAAGTGTTTTATCTTTTTTTGCCTGCTCATGTAAATAGCATTTTTTTTTTCAAATTTCACTTGTTCATTGTTGGTATATAGTAAAACGATTGGCTTTTGGATTAATTGTATCCTGCAAACTTGCTATAATTGCTTGTGCATCTAAATATACATCTAAATAATTCATGAGCAAAAAGGGAACATAATAGAAGTTAGAAAAGAAAATGAAAACATAAAATTTTAAAATATGTAGAACCTACATATTATAGCACTTAGATATTTATAGCCTTAATTTCCTACGTGAAAAGAGGAAAGATTGAAAATTAATGTGGTAAGCACTCAACAAAAGAAATTAGGAAAAGATCATCAAAACAGATACAATGAAAGTAGAAATAATAAAGGCAAGAGCAAATACTAATGAAATAAGAAGTAAATTTATGATAAAGCAAATAAAAAAAGCCAAGCATGGTCTTTGAATGAATAATAAAAAAAATTGAGTATGACCGCAGTGGCTCAGTGGTTGAGCTTCAACCTATACTAGTAAACCAGGAGGTTACGGTTCAGTTCGTGGTCTGAGCATATGCCCGGGTGGTGGGCTAGATCCCCAGTCATGCAGGAGGTAGCTGATTGATGATTTTCTCTCATTGATGTTTCTACCGCCCTCTCCCCCTCCCTTCCTCTCTCTGAAATCAAATATTTTTAAAAAGCATTAAGAAAAGATAGACCCCCCCCCCACACACACACACACAAACCCAGAAAAAAAAGGGCAAAGTATACAAATGGGCATTTCCAGAAAAGCAACAGGATGGGTAATAAACACATGGAAAATGCAAATTAAAACTACATGAAATATTACTTCGTACTAATCACACTGGAAATAATTCAAAAGTTGGCTAATACCAAGTGTTGGAGAGACTCTGAAGGGATGAGTGTAAATTAATACTTGGGAAAACAAGTTGGCATTATCTAGAAACAAAGATAAAGAGGCACATACCCAATGATTCAACAATTCTACCTCTAGGTACTACTAAATACCTAGAGAAACTTTTGCACATGAGTACCAGATGTACAAGGGTGTTCAAGGTGGTCATGTGTGTAAGAGCAAAACGGACAAACAAAAACCTACAAAAATTTCAGCATTCCTGTAAAACAAAAATAAGTTTGCAAACTATAGCATATTCATAAAATGAAACTCTATAGTGATGAAGAATGAATAAATGATTACTCTATGCCTCAACACTGATAAATCTCAGAAGATAATTTTGAGTGAAAAAAACAAGCTAAGTTACAGAACAAAAGAGCTTGATTCCACTTATATAAAGTTCAAAATTATGTAAACTCAGCAATGGATTGTTTAGAAATTTATAAATAAGTGGCAAGACCATATAAACAAGCGAGAGAACAATAAACATAAAATTCAAATATATTATTAGCAACCTGAAGGGAAAGACTGCAACTTATTTCTACCTCCCCTCCCACCGCCCCACCATATGGCTACAGTTCAGCAGGGAACTCAGAGCCGTGCAAACTGGACATTGAAAAAGCATCAGATAAACTGGTCTGTGTTGAATTTCACTGCCTTTACTTCCTGACTTCACAAATTACTTTTGTTTCAAAGAATGGAGTGGTAGTAGAAATAAAGGTAACTTTTTTTTTTTTTTTTTTTTTTTTTTTTTTTTTTTTTTTTACTGACAATGCTCCAATTTCTCTTCTCTCCCCTCGTGTAGAAACTATTCGGTCTATAAACTGTACAGTTTTTTTTTAGGAGCCAAAGCTTCACTAAGAACCTTTCAAAAACTGCCTCTCTGAACCTTTCAGGTGAATAATAATAATTTGGTTTCACAAATTACCTGATGGAGACTCTGTATCTGACAAATCTACTCAAACTATCCATGATCACATTCATGATTAACATAACCTGTGTGCATTATGCTTCATTTCAGTAGATGCATTTCTAAATAAAACTGGAATCACATTTTGAAAGAGCTTATTTTATATGTACCAGAGTTCTCAAATGTAATTGTGACATGCAGACTTCTCATTAGGAATCCCTGGTACAGTTAGTTTATAATTACACCATAAATTTCTTTTTGTTTGAATTTGTATTTTCCTCATGTCTATGGGCTACACTTTTCAGGAAGAGTAGTAACCCTATAAGACAGAGAAGCTAATTTCTCAGTGATTCATTGGATTAGCACATTATTCAAAGATTCTTTGGGCCTTAATTAAGAAAATAAAAAGAACTTAATTTGAGTAAAAAAAAATAGGCTTCTTTGGATTATAATGCCTTCTAGCATCCTTGAGCTCTTGGTTTTTAAGACAATGTCTGACAGGTAACAAAAAGAAAAAAAGAAAAAGAAGGAGAATTTTTTTTCTATTAGGTAGTCATGAATCCCAAATAAACTAGTCGCCACAAAGCTTAGGAATGCCAGAGAAAAAGTAGAGCAGTGTATTTTTCCAGATTGCATATTTTAGTTTCTTTTAGCCATTCTTAGTCAGAATGTTGTATAAGTTCTCTGAGAGATCCAAATGAATTCCTTTACATAATTGAATACTTATAGTTAATAATTAATGTCACCATTTATTATAAAAGTATACCACACCCACTTCTGAAAAGGCCTGAGGAAGTTTACATATTAACACATAGTTCCAAGGCACACTATTATGTTTAAGTACTAAATAAAATGGACTCTACAAAATATAGAGAAATTGATGCTATCAAGGACCAGTCATGCTCTGCCCTTTTTGAATGGCTCCCCACTGCAGACACTACCTCCTCCCTACACTCTTCAGTGGAGGCTGTTTGTTCTTGAACTTACCACTTAACCAACAGGAGCTAGCTGGGCCTGTCCAGCAGAATTGACAGGTCCGTGATGTGGGTAAGAGTGTGAACTTTGCAGCCTAGATTGGAATCGTGGCTTTGTACTTTGAGCAAGTTATTAAAAGTCTCAGAGCATCAGTTTCCACATTGGAAAATGGGGATAATAATAGTACTTACCTCATAGGTGAGAATTAAATAAGTTTAGTATATGTAAATCACTTAGAACAGAAGCTGGCACACCATAAGTGCTAAATAACTATTAGCATTTGGCAATTCAACCTTCTTCCAATTCCTTATAAAAACTCTCCCTTTAGCCCTAACCGGTTTGGCTCGGTGGCTGGAGCGTCGGCCTGCGGACTGAAGGGTCCCAGGTTCGATTCCGTTCAGGGGCATGTACCTCGGTTGCGGGCACATCCCCAGTGGGAGGTGTGCAGGAGGCAGCTGATCGATGTTTCTCTCTCATCGATGTTTCTAACTCTCTATCCCTCTCCCTTCCTCTCTGTAAAAAAATCAATAAAATATATTTTAAAAAAAATAAACACATGAAAAGCTCTTTATGATAAAAGAAATACACTTTAAACTTCTGCTTTCAAAGGTTAATCAGAATAAATCACAAATGTAAGCCAACTTGCCATCTTCATGTCGGAGGTACTGGTTTCCGCCTCTGTCTCTAGCTAAGGACCATGCCTCTCCTTCATCACTCGTCAAGGGCATGTACCTTGGTTGCGGGCACATCCCCAGTGGGAGGTGTGCAGGAGGCAGCTGATCGATGTTTCTCTCTCATCGATGTTTCTAACTCTCTATCCCTCTCCCTTCCTCTCTGTAAAAAAATCAAAAAACTCTCCCTTTAAAACTTGTACATTTCAAATTTATTATCTTCCATCCCTTCTTGTTGTTCTCATCATTCCCTGACATGTATCAGAGACTTTGGAGCATGGCTTATGATTTCTCCCTCCATCCCAAATCTGCCATCTGGGTGACCCTTCCAATATCCAACACTTTGGCTTCTTCAACTCTAGTAACCTTCATCTCCACACAGATATCAACAACTCATCCTTTTCCCCTTGTTATTACCTGGAGCTATTCCACTTGTAACATCTTTAACCACACTGCTCAACTTTCTTACCACAAGCTCCTGTTACCCTCATTGTTCCAATTATAGCTGCTTACCCACCAGAATTGGAATGAAGTCCTATCCTTGCATTCCACATATTAGACTTTCTTCTGGTTGGTTTAGTCCTTCAACCTGTCTCTTTAAATAATGCCTCTGCCTGGCCTGTGTGCCTCAGTTGCTTGAGCATCGATCGCCTCATGAGCCAAGAGGTCACCGGGTTGTGGGCTCAGTCCCCACTAAAAGGCATGCAGGAAGCAGCCAATCAATGTTTCTCTCTCACAGATGTTTCTATCTTTCTCTCTCCCTCTCCCTTCCTCTCTCTCTG
Source organism: Myotis brandtii (assembly GCF_000412655.1). Lineage (NCBI taxonomy): Eukaryota > Metazoa > Chordata > Mammalia > Chiroptera > Vespertilionidae > Myotis > Myotis brandtii. Next base: position 152,842 of record NW_005354829.1, on the reverse strand, counting down.
AAATCAATAAAAACACATTAAAAAATAAACAATACATCCAACTTCTCACTTCTCTTGCTCCATTTTCCTTCTGCAATACTTACCCAAATGTGGGTTAATCCAGCCCTTCTTACTCTTAAAACCACAGTGAAGCACTCAACTATGTGCATTGGAGCCCTTAACTCATGTCTGGCGGCCTCCTCCACAGCCCCGTGCCAGATCTGCATTTCTTGAAAACTTTCTACCCACTACGTTCTCATGTCTCATATCTAGTCACCAAGTTCTACCTAAACCACTTCCTAAATATCTCTTGAATCTAAAAGCTCCGGTTTATATTTCTCTGCTTTTCTTTTCTCTAATCATTCCCTTTCTCTCCTCCCCAAATTTTTCTTCTCTGCTGCCAAAGTGATGTTCCTGAAGTTCAGGTACCATCATGTTCCCTTACTATCCTTCAGTAACTCCCTACTGCTTTCTGATCTATGCCTTATACCACAGCTTGGCCCCAAGGCCCTCTGTGACCAGGGCCCTGCTCACCTCTCTAGATTTCTTTCTAGATTTGTCCAACCTGTATTCTATATACTCAATTACTTGTACTTCCTTCATTGTGCCATATTCTCTCAGAACCCATGCATCGCCTATGCTACCTCCTTTGCAGAGAATGCCCTTTTTTGTTTCCAACCTGGATAATCCCTTCTGGCTTTTTAGGATTCAGTTCAAATGTCACTTCTTGTCAGCTCCAGTGCAGAGACTTCCTTGACCCTTCCTCCTTGACCTTTCCCTGACTCTTCTCCTTTCTAACCAGGCCGATGGACTATCTCTCTTTGTTCTTCCTTGTGCATTTTCAAGTATTTACCATTGCTCCCCAGTAACTGGCACCAGTAAATAGTGAATTCATGAATAAGTGAAGACATTCCAGTTCCATAAAATAATGATAAAAACTAGACTAACGTTTCATTTTATATGTCCATTTAGAAAAGAGGTATTTAAAATTGAGGCGTAATTAGTTTTGACAATGTCAATAAGATAAGAGTGACTGGTTGGTGGCTCAAGCTCTGAAGTAACTGGCTGAGTAAAAAGCAAGGACATGATTGACAGTTACCACTTATTGAGCAACACTGGGAGCCCAGCAGTACATTAGGCATCTAAGATGGTCTCCTAGCTCCCCTCGTGGCAGCAAGAAGATTGCAACAGCTCTAGGCATTACATCCCCCTATATCAGCGGTTCTCAACCTGTGGGTCGTGACCCCTTTGGCAGTGGAACGACCCTTTCACAGGGGTCGCCTAAGACCATCCTGCATATCAGATATTTATATTACGATTCATAACAATAGCAACATTACGGTTATGAAGTAGCAACGAAAATAATTTTATGGTTGGGTCACAACATGAGGAACTGTATTTAAAGGGCCAGAAGGTTGAAAACCACTGCATATCAACACTTAGGAGTCAGAGAAAGGTCTGCTTTCCCCTTGTGTTTCTTTGTTAAAGAGGCAAACAAAACAAAACAAAACAAAAAACAAAAAAACAAAACAAAATCCTTTCCCAGAACCCTCGCCCTACCGCCAACCATAAGAATATTTCCCTGCCTGCCAGTGTGGCTCAATGGTTGAGCATCGACCTATGAATCAGGAGGTCACGGTTCAATTGCTGATTAGGGCTCATGCCTGGGTTTCGGGATCAATCCCCAGTGGGGGCTGATCAATGATTCTCTCTCATCATTGATATTTCTATCTCTCTCTCCCTCTCCCTTCTTCTCTGAAATCAATACAAGTATATTTAAAAAAGAAAAAGAATATTTCTCTCCAATCTCAATGACCCAGCCAGGTTATATTTCAACTGGTCACAGGCAGGCATGGGCAATGAGAGCATTATTTTGGCTTAGATCAATCAGGATTTACCTGAGTCACCTGACGGAATAGGACACTAAGACAAAATTAGGACTTTGATGAAGGATGAGGAGGGAAATGGTTGTTGGGAAGGCAACTAGCTGTCTTTGCTCAAATTAGTGTCATCATCAAATGTCAGATTTGGAGTCAGGCACATCATAGTTTGATTCCCATGTCTGCCATTTTCTAGTTGGTTTCTGTGTGACCTTGGGCAATTCTTTTCTCCTCTTGAGAATCAATTTCCTCATCAATAAAATGGGGATAGCAAAACCTAACTTGTAATATCACTGTGAAGATTAAATAAAATAGCACACATAATGTTGCCTAACACAATAAACTTCATTCATTAAAAATATTTTTTGACACCTATGATGTGCCAGGTATTGTGCTGGGGCTATAGTGGTAAATAAGATAGATATGATCCCTCCCTTCATATAATTTATTAGCATTAAATGTTAGTTAAAAAAAACTCCCTAATTTTGCTGACTAAAAAATTCAGAAGCACTGGATTACTTTGACAATCACTTTTTAAAGAAATACATTGTTTTCAGGCGTGCTTATGGCTCCTAAAGTTTTATGTGTGAAAGTTTAGAAACATTTATTTTTCCTTTTTTTTTCTGTTTAATTTAAATTATCAGAGACATTTACATTTTATGAATATATTTTCACTGTGAGTGCTGTCCGGATTCCCAAACATAAGATAACTGGCAACGTACAATATATTTAAAAGTGAACAACCGAGACAATATCCAGTACATATTTGTAACCCTGGGAAAAAATGCAGATGCAATAATGTGTAGTCCACCCATCTGAGTCAAGACAGATCCACTTCATGGGGAGGGTTAATCTTCACATAATAGGAACAATCAGGTAATTAGAGTGACCCATTCCGCAACCATGACCGTTAACAGTTTTTATCTTTTAATGAAATGAACAATACAGTTAAAGAGGCTTGTCAAAACTAATCTCTCCAAAAAATACCAGTATCACATATGCTTGAAAGTATAATTAAGATACTACTGAAGCAGATTGAGGAGTCTCTCTTACCTTAACCTTTTTTTTGGGATACAGGAAGAAAAATGGTTTTAGAACAGGAGATCTAGAATATAATACAAAAGAAGGGACAATAAACATTAGATTTACAAATCTGAGGGCTCAGAAAAAAGGGAGGTAGGGTTTCCAGACCTCCACTCACTTGTCATGCCTGACCCACCTCTACCTAGTTTTCTTACTGACCATATACACCCATCAATTTCCCTTTGAGCATACCAAGGAGCACTCATATTTCTTCATCAGAAAGTGCCTTTATATACACAAAAGCCAAGCATTAGTGGGTCACTAAAAGTTGAATGAAAAAGTTGTTTTTCTAGTACAAACTCTGGATTTTCACCAGTACATTCCTTCATCCAGTCTCCCGTAAGACCTAAAAGAAGTCCGCATGGAGCCAGGGAATCATTTCTAGACACGGACAGAGATAAATGGCCTTTAGTGTGATCTAATATTTAAGTTTAACCTAAATACAAGTGTCAGGAGGAAATCGACTTATCTAATGTGGACAGACAACAAAGTATAAGAAAAACCCACAAAAATTTTAAACAGGAAAGAAACACAGACCTAGAGAAAGCATTGAATATTTGTGGACTGAACTGACCAAGAGTTGAAACTAAAGACAAAATAAGTTATTATTAAATTGTATGGTGTACAAGATTAAGTTTATGGGACCAACTACCTTGGGATCCTTAAATATTTTTAAACCTTTTTTATAGTGAAATATAATACTTATAGAGAAAAGGTCAGGGAACAAACATTACAGTTTGATGATTTATCACAAAACAACATCCATATAATCACCACTAATGTCAAGAAACAGATTGCTGCCTGCAGCTGAGAAGGTTCCCTCCTGCCTCTCCCAATCACTACCACCCCTGACAGAGGTCATCACTATCCTGACGTTGATGAAAATAATTTCCTTGCTTTTCTTTATAGTTCTCCCACCTAAGCGTGTATCCCCAAACATGAGTTTATTTTTGCCTGTTTTTTGAACTTTGTGTAAACAGAATTACAGTACATAGTCTTTGGTTCCTGACTTCATTGATCCTCCATGGTGGTGGGAGGTCCATGGTCCCAGTCCATCCTTGCAGCAGATCGCTGTAGGGGTAAATCCTTCCCATTGATGTGTCAACAGCAATCAAGACTCACCTATAACAGGAGGGTGTACACAGTGCACAGGGCGAGAGGGGTGCACCTGGAGTTTCCAGCTTGGGTGAGGGGGGAGGCTGTGCCACTGGACCCTATAGAACACCTACTACATAAGGCCACTCTACCCAGCCTGGGAGATGTAGCAGCTCTACCTAATACATAAAAACAAACACAGTTAGGCTGCCAAAATGAGGAGACAAAGAAACATGTCCCAGATGAAAGAACAGAACAAAACTCCAGAAAAAAAAAGAACTAAACAAAATGGAGACAGGTGATCTACTAGGTACAGAGTTCACTGGTTATAAGGATGCCCAATGAACTTAATGAGAACTTCAACAGCATAAAAAGGGATATGAAAACCATAAAAAAGAACCATCAGAAATGAAGGATATACTAACTGACATGAAAAATTTACAGGGAATCAACAGTTGATTAGATGAAGCCAAGAATCAAATCAGTGATTTGGAATATAAGGAAGCATAAAACACCCAACCAGAACAGCAAAAAGAAAACAGAATAAAAAAAAATGAGGATAGTATAAGGACCCTCTGGGACAACTTCAAGGGTACTAACATTTGCCTCATGGGGGTGCTGGAAGAAGAGAGAGAGCAAGAAATTGATAATTTATTTGAAAAAATAATAAAGAATATAAATTAGTAAAATAGATAGTAGGTCAGATGGTAATAAGTGCCCTAAAAAAAATTAAAGCACAGTAGGGGGACAGAAAGTGTTAATGGATCTTAGGCAACATTAAATAGTGTGGTCAAGTAGTTCTCTTTGAGAAAGGACTTTTGGGCTAAGACCTGAAGTGAGGGAGGGAGCCATGAGCATTTGAGTCAGAGTGAGGAGAAAGTGCAAAGACCTGAGGCAACCTGGAAGTGAGGCCAGTGTGGGAGGCTGGTGGACAGTGAGTGCCTGGGAGAAGGTGGAGACTGGAGAACAGAGATTGGGCAGAACCTGCTGGACCATCTTCAGGACTCAGCATCTACTCTAGGTAAGAGTAAAGATTTGAAACAAAGGAGTGATATCATCTGGCTTACATGTTTAAAGACAGAACATATATTCATAGCCCATGGACACAGACAACAGTGTGGGGAAGGCCAGGGGAAGGTGGTGGGGGCTGGGTGGAGGTGGGCAAAGTGGGGGAGGGAATGGGAGACATCTGCAATAGTGTCAATGACAACAAAACAATTTTTAAAAAAATATATATTTTATTGATTTTTTACAGAGAGGAAGGGAGAGGGATAGAGAGTTAGAAACATCGATGAGAGAGAAACATCGATCAGCTGCCTCCTGCACACTCCCTACTGGGGATGTGCCTGCAACCAAGGTACATGCCCTTGACCGGAATCGAACCTGGGACCCGTGAGTCCGCAGGCCGACGCTCTATCCACTGAGCCAAACCGGTTCGGCAACAAAACAATTTTTAAAAATAAAAACAGTCACTCTATTTTGAGAACAGATTACAGTGGGAACTAGAACCAGGGAGATCCGTTAGGAGATTATTGTAATAATTCAGGCCAGAGATGATGGTGGCTGTAACCAGGGTGGTCATTGTGAGGGTGATAAGTGATCAGACTTTTGACATATTTTGACACAGAACTTCTGACAACTTTTGACACAGAACTGGCCTGTATATAAGACATGAGAAAAGGAAGTAGTCAGGAATGACATGAAAGTTTTGGGCTTGAAGTTGCCATTAGCTGAAAAGAGGGTGGACTGGTTGGATGGGGATTGTGGGGCTGAGTTTGGGACATGTTAAGCTTGAGATGTTTACTAGGCATCCCAATGGGAGTTATTAAGTAAACAGATAGTATGTGAGTTTGAGGACCAAGGAAGACAAAGGAGCTAGAGAATAAATTGGACAACCATTGGCATATAGGCGGTATTTAAAGGTAAAGATAAAATGAACTCATCAGAGGTGCAAGTGTAGGTAGAAAAGAAGGGAGGTCCATGCCTTGAGGCACTGCAAGGTTTCAAAGTCAGGGGGGAGGAAGATCCAGCAAAGGAGATGGGGGAGTTTCTGACAACGAGGCAGTAGACATCCACAGAAAGCCAGTGCCTTGGAAGCCAAGTTAAGAAAGTATTTAAAGGAGGAGAATCATGGCCAATAGTGCCAAATTATGCTCAGGGAGCAAGTAAGATGATGACAACAACCGACCTTTGTATTAAACAAAATAATGGTATGGGAGACCTTGACAAGGGCAGTTCTGAAGGACCAGTAGGGGTGAAACCCTTTTTGTTGTAGACAGTTCAGGACAGAATGGGCAGAAAAGAATAAACAGTACGAGATAACTTTTTTTTGAAGCTCTTTTTCTGTCTTATCAGAAATCAAGAATGCATGGATTCTCTTTCTCTCTAAAAGAGAATCCATGCATTCTTGATTAAGCTGACACAAATACACAGTGGAACCCAGTAATCTTAACATATCACATCTTATCGCCAAAGAATAGAACACAAAGCAGCTAGAAAATTCCACTACAGCACACGAACTTACTTCATTTTTTACGAAAAGAACTACCAATTCTGGTAGAAGTCCTAACCTAAATGAGATGGCCACCTTCCTCTAATTTTGTTAGATGAAGCTAAATAAGGTTCCGTTACTTGTCAATAAATTGTATTTCCCCCGCTGTAAATTAGTGATTGGAAAAACAGGTTAGCTCAGCCTTATTTTTCTACTCCCTAGAAAAGCCATTTATCTCATGAGAACTTTAACCCCAGGGACCAATTCACCTTCCTGAGTCATCCAGGATCAGCACAGGTGCCTCTCAGATAAGGTCAGCTTACTGTTCAAGAGCCTCCGTAGGCTCCCGGGAGTCTCAGGAGAGTTAATGAACAAGATGTGCCAGGAGGACAGGCTTAGGACCCCAGACCTGCCCTGCTCTCACCCCCTATCCAGAAAATGATGTGAGGGGAGCAATATATAAAAAACAAACTTTAGCATATCATCAATAAACTCACACTTTTGGACGACCTCCAACCACTCCCGTCAGACCAGGTGCTAAAGAGAAAAAACAAAAACAAAAACAATTTCCTTCTTACTTGATATAAGGGTTTGATTAATGGTATAATATAACCTCAGTGTGGTCCACTGTAACAAATGATTAATTTTCTAACACAGGGTGCTATTAAGCTCTTCAGAAAAATGCAAGTTAAAACCATGTCCAGAATTCATAATTAAGAATCAGTAAATGGAGGAATAATTTGACAAGTAAAAATTCATATGGAATAGGATCAAGTTATTATTACAACTGAAATAGCTGAAAGAGATAAGACAGCAAACAATTTTCATCACATTAATAGAATAACATTGTACTTATTTGATACATTTTTCTACTTTAAATATTCAATTTATAGAATTAACTCTTTTTAATAGCCAAGGGAAACCTTAAACTTTATTGCAGGAAATCCTTTTTGGTTGTGTTTTTTGTGTGGGTTTGTTTTGTTTTTTAATAGGGACAGCTTCTCGTTGCTCCAAAAACCAAAACATAATCATGGTTGGCCTTCCTAAACAGAACTTTTTAAATTTGAGTTATAGAGAAGAAAATGGTACTAACTTTTCTCTCTCTCTGTCCATATACACCACCTAGTGGATTTATAATTTAATTAAGAACAAGAATGAGAAAAGACTTCTATGATCTAATAACTCAAATGATACATGTTGGCTAAAATATAATGCCTTATAAAAATATGGCAAGGAGAGCATTATAAGAAAACAATAAGGGTTTGTCATATAAGACTATCTTGTAGCTGACACATCTATAAAAGGTAAGAAAGGAATTAAGAAACTATACTGTGGGAAATAATCATAAAGTAAAGTTACTCAGAAGAAAATAATCAACTAAACTGTCACTTATAAAATTCTTTTATGCAAGCATGCAATATTTAGGTGAATTTCACATTATATTAAGAATACAACCAGCATTGAATATTTATGTATATTTCACTTTATACTATATCCTCATACTATTTCAATACTATAAATTATAGGGCCTTAGAAGTCAATTAGTCTAGATTTCTGACTTCACAGATGAGAGAACTGAAGTCCAGAGAAGTTAAGTGATTCTCTGAAAGCCCACAGTTAGGCAGTCGAATGATCAGAATTTAGATTCCTTGAGTTTTTCCACTACCCCTTCTGACAAAGTAAAAAGTGGTACTCAGAGCAGACACTAAGTAAAATCCATACAAATAAATATGTAATTGCATCCTTTTATGAAATAGGCTAATAAGGGAACCAAATTTAGACTGGAAACGTTTCTCAGTGGAAGTCACTGATAAAAGAAGGGAATAAGCAAAGGAAATAAGCATTTCAGGCCGCAGGGAAAAACAAACAAAGGTGCATATACTTTCTCATTCTTGATAGATATTGCCAAATTGCTCCCCAAACTGAGTGAATTAATTTATACGGCCCACCAGCAATGTATGAGTGCCTATACTAGTAATCCTACAGCCCTTACAAAAGCACTATATTATCAAAATTTTTGAAATTTGAAAACCGAATAGGTGGAAAATGGCATTCATTGTAGTTTGCCTTTCTCTTATGATGAGAACAGCTCACATTCATTGCCTGTAAAGAAGGACTTGAAGCGGGCAAGAGTGAAGTCAGGGAGGCCAGTGAGAAGCTAATGCGGGAAGCCACGTCGGAAGTGGTTGGGGTATGGCAGTGGAGGTGGCAAGAGGGAACAGATGCACACCACATGTTGCGTAGGTGGGACTGATAGAATCTGGCCACACGCTGGGTGTGGAGAATGAGAGAGAGAGGAGAGTGTCAGGGTGATTTCCAGGTTTTTGAATGATGGTTTATAGAACCAAAGGACTTGAAACAACTTAAATGTCCATCACAGGGAATTTTTCACATCTATAGGATAGAATATAATGTGGCTGTTAAAAGGAATTGAGGAAATTAAAAGGAATGAAATTATTATCTATTAGGTTAGAAAAACAAGGTTTAGAATAATATGACTTGCATGCTATCTGTGCATAAAATGGAGATGTTGTATATGATACTACTGTTTGTGTTGGAAAAAAAAGTTGTATATAAATGCCTGTCTATGCATACAGCATAGAAGGATTTACAAAAAAGTATTGACCCTTCAGAATGAATTGGGGACTGGGAGTTGAAGTGAGAAGCTGACTTAATTCTCATTTGATTTTGTTGCAGTGTCTGAATTCTGTACCATGTGCATGTACTATTTTTTTAAAAATTAAAAAATAGCCCAGCCAGTGTTGCTCAGTGGTTGAGCGTTGATCTGTGAACCAGGAGGTCGCCATTCGATTTCCAGTCAGGGCATATGCCTAGGTTATGGGCTCAATCCCCAGCGTGGGACATGCAGGAGGCAGGCGATCAATGATTCTCTCTCATCATTGATGTTTCTATCTCTCCCTCTCCCTTCCTCTCTGAAATCAATAAAAAATATTTAAGTAAAAATAAAAAGATATAAAATCATTAATCTCAATCTATGCCAACCATGCCACCTGCAGGAGACTGGCGCAGCCTTTTCTCTGCTCCCCAGATCTACACTCCCACGCAGATGACACGTCCCCACTCAACCTCCACATTTCTGAATTAATTCTTCACTAATTGATGCTAATGCCTTTTAGAAATGTTGCAAGCCTCATGGGAAAGCTTCTGCCTGAACTCTGTGCGGCCGATAATCTTAATCTGTTCTGTTTAATAACAAACTTCATCACTGTGACTTTTGTTTATTAATCTTGCTTCCTATTCTTTTCCCTGGGTCATCCCAAGTGTTTCTTGCCCACAGAGAACTGCACAGAAACTCCAAGTAGCTCTACTCCTCTGCCCACAAGAGCAGGCACACAAGCCACGCTTGCCTGAAAGAGTCCTCCTTGGGACCTTCAAAACTGAGTCTGGTTTACCTAGCCCTTCCGAATGATACATGTTTAGGATAAGCAGTAGCTTGAATGAGATTTAAAACATAAAGTCAAGAGAATTTTCAGGAGTAGAGGCTTGACAGTAGATATGCCCTTTTGACTCTTAGGAGACCAGAGTATAGAAATGATCTGTCCATGACCTTCCTTGATTTCTGAGAGTTCCCTCTGCCCTAACATCTTCTGTTACAGAAAAGGAAGTGGCCAAACAAAATTTTAGTGATGGATTTTCTACATGCTATTGCTATTGACATAAAATTAATTTGGAGCGGTATCTGTCATATCATCAAACTACAAGGATCTGAGCCCTCGGTTTGTGCACAACATGGTAATATGCATTCACAGTATTAACCTCTGATCTTGGTTCTGTTGAGTTCAACTACATGTTTTTAATTATTCTATTTCTTCTAAATTCAGAAGATAAAACCAAAATGTAGCAAACTGTTAAACCAAGGACCTTTCTGAAAGTGTTTTCCAATACACTTATGAGATCAGTCATAATATTTATATATACTCAAGCACTTTGAAATCTCAGGCTGCTTTAACCAGCTGTCATTTTGGTGTCAAACTCCGGTCATTTTAATGTGAAACAAAGGTCAAGAGAGGGTTTGTCTTATTCTTTTCCTATTAGAGAAATACTTTATAGTTACTGAATTCTGCTTAAATTCCTAACAGTAAGTCCCCATTGCATACTCCTGCTATCTGGGCCACATGAGATTTTATGATTGTTCACAAATAAAAGACATAGAAATAAAGCAAAGTAAAGTGTCAAATTAATATTTACAGTATTATCAACCACCAAAAATATACACAAGCCAGTTATGGTCTATGCAAACTTGGCACTGATTATTAAGAAACATATATATCTAAGACTGATATCCAGAATGTACACAATGCCAATTCAGTTCTTTCTGAAAATAAGATGGCATAGTCGTTTTTTCATTGCTCATTCTAGAAATTACACTGTATTTTTTAAGTATATTTTTTCTTGTTGATAGTATTACAGATATCCCCCATTCCCCCTTCCCTTTCCCCGCCTTCTGCCCAATCCCTACCCTTCATTGCTCATTCTAGAAATTACACTGTATTTTTTAAAATACATTTTTTCTTGTTGATAGTATTACAGCTATCCCCCATTCCCCCTTCCCTTTCCCCTCCTTCTGCCCAATCCTTACCTCCTCCTCAGGTCTTCACTACCCTATTGCCAATGTCCATGGGCTATGCATATAAGTTCTTTGGTTTATCTCTTCTCATCCCCTCAACCCCACAATGAGGTATGTTAGTCTGTTACACTGTAACGATCATTCAAAATTTTGCTAAATTGTTGGCCTTTAAAAAAAGAGCTTACTTATTTCTAAAGCGTATTCTCTCAGTTTGTTATTTAACCCTAAAATTATATATATATAATTTGTTCAACATCCATTTCTGCTTTTTTTCTAGAATCTTGACTCTCACCTTAAGAAAAATTTGCTAATTCGTATAAGGATAATGCATTGTACAAGATTATTTTATTATAAGAATCAGCCATCATATTAAAGAGTAAGGACTTAAAATTATGCATTCAAATAATGACAAAGGAGGAAAAGTATTTCAAGGTACCCATTTGGTTCCCTTTAAGTGAGGTTTAGACCTTCCCAGTGATACATTCACCCAGTTCTACTGAAATTACACTGTATTTTTTAAAATACATTTTTTCTTGTTGATAGTATTACAGCTATCCCCCATTCCCCCTTCCCTTTCCCCTCCTTCTGCCCAATCCTTACCTCCTCCTCAGGTCTTCACTACCCTATTGCCAATGTCCATGGGCTATGCATATAAGTTCTTTGGTTTATCTCTTCTCATCCCCCCAACCCCACATTGAGGTATGTCAGTCTGTTTCACTGTAACAATCATTCAAAATTTTACTAAATTGGCCTTTAAAAAAAGAGCTTACTTATTTCTAAAGCTTATTATCTCAGTTTGTTATTTAACCCTAAAATAATACATATATACATATATATGTATATGTATATGTATGTATATGTATGTATATGTATGTATAAATTATATATATATAATTTGTTCAACATCCATTTCTGCTTTTTTTCTAGAATCTTGACTCTCACCTTAAGAAAAATTTGCTAATTCGTATAAGGATAATGCATTGTACAAGATTATTTTATTATAAGAATCAGCCATCATATTAAAGAGTAAGGACTTAAAATTATGCATTCAAATAATGACAAAGGAGGAAAAGTATTTCAAGGTACCCATTTGGTTCCCTTTAAGTGAGGTTTAGACCTTCCCAGTGATACATTCACCCAGTTCTACTTTGCTGTCCTTTGCACCTAGTTCATTCATGCCTTCATTGAACATAAATGTACTGAGCATCCCCTATGAGCCAGGCGTGACTCTTGGTACTGGAGAGTTGGTAGTGAATGGCAAAAATCACTCGCCCTCCTTGGAGAGCTTACATGTTAGATGGGAGATACAGACAGTAAAGTCATGGCCGATAAATAACATAATTGCAGCCAGTGGTTGCCAAAAAGAAGGAGGGTAACAGACTAGAGAGTGACTAGGACAGGCGCTACTTCAGTTGTGGTGACAGGCCTCTCTTTATCTTTACTCAACTCCATATTCAAGCGTAGCATTTCCATATATAAGACCTCTTTATTCACACCAACTACTTTTCTCATGATAAAAGCAATGATATTCCTCAACTCGCTGCATCTAGATTCAGCCCTGGCCACTTGACTGAAAGTGTTTTAGCCAAGGTCATCAGTAACATCCTTACTGCAAAATCAAATGGGAACTTTTTGTTTTGTTTTGATCTTATATGACCTCTTTGTGGCATTTGACACCATGACCATTGCATTCTTTTTTAAATACTTTATTTCCTTGAATTTTAAAAAGCCTCTGGCAAATCCTTCTAAGCATATTTGGAAGGATCCTCTTTAGCAAATCCATTGCATGTTTATATGAAATTAGTATCTATATATTGATGTCTCCTCAGTGGCTCCCTACTGGATACCACCCAAACCTGCTTCTTCCCCCATATTCTCCTTTTCTGTGAGTGGAACCATCATCCACCCAGTGGTCCCAGCCAGATCCCAGAATGATCCTTGACGCCCCTCCCTTATTTCTCAAATCCAGTTCAGCCCTGTAAATTCAGCCTCCTAAACATCTGTAGTCTGCCCTACAATAAAAAAAGGGGCATAAATGCTGGGATAAATAGTCATAAAATAACTGTGATAGTCATTAAAACCATTACATTGCACTTATTGGAATTGCTGTCCTTTGCACCTAGTTCATTCATGCCTTCATTGAACATAAATGTATATCCTATTTTAGAAAGCAAGGAGTGATCAGCGATGTGTAAATGTCTAATGACTATGTTGTAAACCTGAAATTAATATAATATTGTATGTCAACTGTAAGTCAAATCTTTTTAAAGTAGGTCATATAGTGGTAAGCGCCCTCAAGAAAAATCAGGGAAGGGGGACAGGCTATGTTTAGGCGATCCTAAATAGGGTGGACAGGTTGTCCTTCTGGGCCTCCAAAACCGAGTCTGGGAACGAGCAGCTCTTTTCCTCTCTGATCTCAGAGTGGTTTGGATGTGAGCCTTGGAGCTGTCAGAGGCTGTTGCTCCGGCTTCGTGGAGAAGCTGGTCTTTACAGCCAAGAAAGCAGCTAGTATAAAGTGCTCATTGTCTATGGCAATAGAAATTTGAAGAAAGAAATAGTTAATCAGAGTATGTACAAACCACTAACTACATCTATATGGAATGCCCACGAGAAAAAAGGCACAAAATACACTCAAGAGCTTTGACATGACATATAAATATAAAACCTAATTAAACACAATCTGATTCAGTCACTCTAAATTAATAATCAGAGAGAGAGACCGACAAGACTAAAACAATTTAAAAATAAGACCCTTATGTAACAGGGTTACAAGTAAATTCAGAAATAACAATGAGACATTATTGAAATATCCAGATTACTGCCAGGATTTACTGCAATTAGTTTTCTCTACTTAATATGCATGTGCTTCAGATTATAAAACGAGGAAGTTCATTTGTACGATGAACCAAAGACCATCACATTGATCGGCTGGAACTTTTCACCCATTTTCCACAATCTAATTGCCAACACAATAGAACCTAATATTCAAAATGCTATCTGCATTCCACATAAGTTTTAAGATGAGCCACCTATTTTTTGAGTCAAGGAGAAAATGGTAGATTTTCTCCCTGTTATACAAGCTATGTTCATAAAGTGTAAAGTCAAAGTACAAAATCATATTGATTGCTAAAGACAAAATATATTTCAGTATAATAATGTACTTTCCACAGTACATTATATACCAACACAGTCAACATCTTCGAAAAAAGGGGAAGGCCAAAAGTTCAAGAAAAAATATTAATGTTATATTTTACCAATGATCTTCTAAGCCAGTAGTTCTCAACCCTCTGGCCCTTTAAATACAGTTCCTCACGTTGTGACCCAACCATAAAATTATTTTCGTTGCTACTTCATAACCGTAATGTTGCTACTGTTATGAATCGTAATGTAAATATCTGATATGCAGGATGGTCTTAGGCGACCCCTGTGAAAGGGTCGTTCGACCGCCAAAGGGGTCGCGACTCACAGGTTGAGAACCGCTGTCTAAGCCAAACATGATTTGGTTTGGGAATATAATTTGGGGGGAAATGCCTGGCAAAACTGTTAAACAAATGCATCCCTTCAAGTTCCAATTCAACTGCTTTTAGATTTCAAATCTTTCCCTGGAAGGATTATGTTGTTTGTTTGTGGTTAAATCTTCATATGCCTCTATTTGCTTTATCTCTATAACAAAATTTTAAACTCCCTGATTGCAGGTGCTCAATCTATATGGTGTTTGCATCACCTACTAAATCCTTCACAACATTGAGATTCACAAAATGAAAGCCTGAAAACAAATGAACAAACCCCACATCTTAGAATCTGCACTGGTCAGAGATTGGAGGTGGCTGATTGCTCAAACCAATTCTCTTGTGGCCACACCTATGGGACCCCTTCTCTGGTTAAAGACTCTACTGCAAGCATGTCAAACTCGCCGGCCAAGAGTTTGACATGCTTGCTCCACTCCTCTGCCCATAAGAGCAGGCACACAAGCCAAGCTTGCCTGAAAGAGTCCTTCTTGGGACTTTAAAACTGAGTCTGGAAAAGAACTCTTTTCCTCTATGATCTCAGATGTGAGCTTTGGAGTGGTCAGGGGCTGCTGCACTAGCTTCATGGAGGAGCTGGTCTTTACACAAAGGAGAGAGGAGAGACAGTGAGAGGCCAGCTGAGACAGACAGACACCGCTAATGCCAGCTTCAGCCCTGCTCTTCCCACAATTAAGTTCTGAGTCAATAAATCCCATTGACTTACTTTCACTAGTTATTGTAAGGATTCCCTCACTGGAAGCCAGAACTGTAACTAGTACAGATGCAGATTTGCATTACTGTAAAAACTCTTGGAATCCATGAGGTCCAAAATCCCATGTTAGGTATTAGGAAAATGGATTCGTTAGAGAGGGGTAAGCACCTTGCCTAAAGTCTCACAATGAAATTGTAAGGGAGCAGGGAACTGCGGCCAGTCCTGCAGGTTGGCTCACCCTCACCCATTCTAACTCCAACATTTCCCAGTCTTCTTGTAGCTAGAGTGCTGGCATGTGGCCTAAGTTTCAGGGAAGCAAAGGCATCTAACCAGGACTTGGATGACAAATGACCCATGAGAGGTGGGCATTGCATGCAGGGAGTTGGTATCTGCTGGGGAGCAGGGTGGTGGAGCCCTGTGTTCTTCTGAGACAACTAAGGTGGACTCTGACATACAGTTTCCTACCTGCCCGATGCTGCAGAATCAATGTGTGTGTGTGTGTGTGTTGACTGAGTAGTATCCAAACTGGTTCTATGGTTCTCCTAAGATTCTGGGAGACACCTAATAACTTTCAATAAATCTCTTTCTATTTAAACTCGCCTGAGTTCTGTTTGAGATCAAGAACCTTGACCTATATAGAATCTGACACCTGGAAATGGGGTGCTGCAATCTGCAATGTGGGATTGGATTACTGGGGAGCAGCAAAGGCACAGATACTGACTGAAAGCAGAAAGCTGGCAACTCGTTATGCAGGATGTAAAATTGTGTCAAGCTGTTCCACGCTGTGCCTGTGTGCTCTGATTGTCCCATTAGAAGAAACCGTACCAAAAAATTTGTCCTAGAATGAGGATATTTAATAGTACCCAGAATCCCTAAACTCCTTCCCAAATTCAGTATCACTTAGAAACTGTTTTTTAGCTGCATCACAAACTAAAAAAATAGTAAAACACATTATAGATTTTGTTTCTCTCAAACCTGAAGATGAATGGAAACTACAGAGGGAGTATCAGTCTATGCAGTTCGCATGTTCAAAATGGCAATTCCAAATCATCAATAAAAAAGTGATGAGCAATATGCAGTCTGAGAAGAGACAGGACTAGATTATATAGATACTGTACAAATATTTCATTGAGATCACTTTGCATTTTGCTCATGTGTATTACTTTGCAGCTTAAAAATATGTTCACATTTTTGTCCCAATCCTTCTTCTTCCCCTCCCCCCTTCCTTTTCTTCCTTTCTGTCTGTCTCTGTCTCTCTCCCTCTCCCAATCCCCCTTCTTGAGGAGCATTTATTATCTCACTCTCTCTTTTTTAAATAATTCTAACAAGTGTAAGGTTACAACTTACTGTGGTTTGATTTGCATTTTCCTCGTGATGAGTGATATTCAAGAATTTTTTCATGTACTTGTTGGCCATTTGTATGTCTTCTTTGGAAAAATGTCTATTCCTCAGCCTATTTTTAAATTGGATTGTTTGGGGGTTTTTTGCTGTTCATTGTATAAGTTCCTTAACCCTTTATCAGATATATGGTTTGCAAATACTTCCCATTTCATAGGTTGCCTTCTGATTTTATTGGTGGCTGTTGTTGGTTTTTTTTTTCTGTGCAGAAGTATTTTTGTTTAAGGTAGTCCCACTTGTTCACTTTTGCTTTGTATTAATTTTAAAATGTAAGTCTTGCATCGCCAATATTCAATTCCCCCCTCCATTTCTCATCGTAGGTAGAGGAAAAGGAAGGTAGTGGAACAGGAACAGAACTCTTCCCCGTGCCACTAATATTACTAGAAAATTTTACTTCTCTTCTTAGGAGCCAAAAGAGGGCACCTGCCTTCTCTCATTTTACCTACTTCCCTCCCTAAGCCACATTTCTCCATATGTGCAATGTGGGAATTCATGGCCTTTCAAAAGTTATATCCCATGATAGGATAAGTTCACTGGATTAGCAAAACTGAAGCCTTGAGAGGCCCAGTCCGGTGAGGGTGGCAGATCAATTTCAGCTGTGAGGGGAAAGCAAGGGCACCGAAGGAAAGGGCCCTGTGTGTCGGGGCCGGGGGTGGAGTGGCACAGGGCAGCACGGGACCTGTTCAGAGGGCACCAGAGGAGTCCATTCTGGGGAAAAAGGACCCTAATGTAGGGAAATTGGAACCCAGGATGGGGTGGGTGGTGACATGGGCACAGCAAACCTATAATAAACTTTACCAGGTTGCTTTGTCTGGGATTATCACCCAAATCCACTATTACGCATATTCAGAGGTCTAATTAACGAATATTGCAACTGACGATGGTAATTAGAAAGTAAGGAATTCTCAGAACTGCAACTATAAACACATATATGCTTACCCATTCCAGTCCCTGCTGGTGCAATTTCTCTTGAAAAAATTTCCAGTGCCTTCTTCTCTTTATGATGTACCGAAAGCCAAAGAACTACTTCTCGCGGACCCTGTTGACAAAGAGTAGAAATGAACAAATGCAGAGGTCAAAATAAGGCACAATCTGTATTTGCGCACCATAAAAGAAGATTTTTTTTCTGGGTTATATAAATATTTCTGGTATGCATGTTTACTATAAGAAGTTTATTATTATAAGTTTTCCTGATTATGTCACACATGTTCACAAAATAAACATTTAAAATAGAAGATAAAACACTTAGTCCCCTATATATTAATAATAATTATTTTATCTTAGGAATTTAACTTGACACATGGTAAAGATAGGTTGGAAAATTGCTAAAATTGTATTTGTAAAATGCCTTTGTTGTTTTTTCCATTTGTCCTTTCTTTTATTTAATTGATGCTCATTACTTTTTTTCTTAAAAGGTGATAGTTTCTTAGTTGTTCTTTTAATCCTCACTTGAGGGTATGTTTTTATTGATTTTAAAGAGAAAGAGAGAGAAAGAAACATTGATTCAAGAGAGAAACGTGTATCGGTTGTCTCTCATACGTACCCCCACCGGGGATCAAACCCACAACCTGGATATGTGCCTTGAACAGGAATCAAACCTGTGACCTTTCGGTGCATGGGATGATGCTCCAACCAACTGAGCCTCACCAGCCAGGGCAATGCCCATTACGTTTTCATATGACAGATGATTTTAAATTATATGTGTAAAATTGCTATAGCTCCTGAAGAATATTTGCAACAAAGATGACCTACAATCTTTGGGTAGTTCATAGCATTAATCAATTATCCTACTTGGAAACAGAATTAACTATAAAAGTATATAAATAAAAATGTCATTTAAAAATTTAAAGAATTCAGTAATCACCTTCTTTGAAATGTGTGGTCATTTGGAAGTTCACTAGAAAGAGAGAAATTCTAAGGTCTAGTTCTGCCTCTTATTCTGAAGATCTGCTTGTCCTTAATTATCAATTCATGTCTCTATAACTTTATTTTTTATTTTGTTTAAATTAAATCTTTATTGTTCAGATTATTACAGTTGTTCCTCTCCCCAC
>NW_005354829.1:122551-132611 GCF_000412655.1 Myotis brandtii | reverse complement strand
ACTGGGTACATTGGCTCTTGGATCTCTAAGGAGGTGCTAATTTAGCCTCTGCCTGAGGCTACCCAGCAGGAGCTATGGAGAGATCTGCAGATTCCTCTTCTTTGTTTGGGGTTTGGAGGTGCCCAGATGAGGCCCAGCTGTGAAGCAATGCAAGCTGCTGTGGGGCCTTGGGCCTTCTGGGTCTCTCTGTCCCAGCTGCAGTTTGTTAGGTAATTTCAGATTGCAAAGGGCCAGGCCATTCATATGCAAAAGGCTGGGTGCACAGCTTGGGTGGGGCAGGGTCTCAGGGAATCTACAGGGTGGAGCAAACAGCTATGGCTGATCCTCAGCCATGCCCTAAGAGGCCCCAGGTCTCAGTGTCCCAGTAATGGCTGCAAGCACCTCTGAGAGAAAGCCGCCCTTGAGTTCCGACCAATGCCAGACAGTCCAGTTTCTCCCTGTATGGGACCTGCCAGACAGTCCAGTTTCTCCCCGTATGAGTCTGGGTCCCCAGAGACTCGCCCAGAACTGGAGTTCAGAGGCATTGGGAGCTTGAGACTCCCTCCCGATTGAACAAAACAACCGTGTCCTCAGTTGCCAGCCCTTTCCGCGTGCGCCTCCGTACCTCTGCACTTTACTTCTGCACCTCCTCTGAGTCTCAGTGTGCTTTTCTTTCCTTCTAGTTGTAGAATTTCCACTCAGCCAGCCTTCCTGTGGTTCTGGATGATGTCCGTTTTGTCTTTTAGTTGTATTTTTGAAGTGGTTGTGTGAGGCAGCAATTTCCAGTATTTACCTATGCCGCCATCTTCTATAACTTCATTTTCCTTTCCAGTAAAACGCAGATAATATCAGCTTTCTAGCTACTTCATAGAGTCAGTAATATAAAATAATGCAGCATTAGATGTGAAACACTTCTTCAAGTACAAATATGAGCTATAATTATTTTTAATAAGACCAATAATTACCTTCTACTTTTCCCATTATATGTACTGTCAATATCTCCCTCTAAAACCAAATTAATGAATCTGACTATTTAATTATGTGAATAAATGGAGGTTCATGGGCACATCATGAAAAATAGACATTATGTACTGTTTTCAAGCAAGCTTTAATGAAGAGTCCCTTTCAAACAACAGACTAAAAGTTGGCTTTCAAAATAACCTTTCATTTTATGTTCTACATTCACTCAATCTAATCAAGTCAATTAAATATGTCAATTACAAAATATGGCAATTAAATCACCTAGCAACTAATAGAGCACACATTTCTGTGTACAGAGAAATATCTACACTTTGACACCTGGTTCTTGTTTCTGAGTTTTTTCAAGCATCTAAAATTTCTCATATAATTCTAAATAGCCCCTAACTTTATATCCTGACCTTACCACACACTAGTCTACAAAATAAGACACAGGAGTTCTTGGCATTTGGGGGGCTTTATACTACAAAATGAAAAACAGGCTGCAAAAAATTATGCAACCAACAATTCTTTCTCCAAAATAAAATATTTATCCAATATTTTGCTGAGCTCACTGTTTAATATAGAAGAGAAAATTCCTAAACAGAAAAGAGTCTTAATAAAGATCTGGACACAGATACTTGAATCATTTAATATACCTAAGACTATATATAACAATATTATTTTTCTTTTCTAAAATATAATGAATTATCTTGTTATATTTACTTAGCCTTAATAATTCAGTTACAAAGGGTTTAGATCTTTTTAATCAACTCTACATTGAAAAGAAACTCTTGCTCCTAAGGTTAAAAGTGCAAATGCTAAGAGACTGTAGGGGGTTCAAAATTTGGTCCTGCTCCTCCTCTTTAGCTGTCTGATCATAGGCAAATTACTCAACCTCTCTGTGCCTGAGTTTCCGCATTTATAAAATGGAAATTTCAACACGTACCTAAAAGGGTTGTTGTGATAGCTAAGTGACCACAAATAAAGAATTTAGAACAGTGCCTAGCACATATTAACCTTTCAATTGGTGTTGTGATTGTTATTGTTATTTCCCGTACATTTTTCCATCTTTGATTAACACTTAAGTGAAAGCAATAACAATTGGCCAAAATATCTACAAATAATCCAGAATAATAAAATGGCCAAACCTTTGTGATTACGACTGTTGAGGCTAAAAAGTCCTAAAAATTATTCAAAATGGTTAAAGATGTTAAGTTGAAAGTTATATAAGACACACCCATAATAATGCTGTTAGAATTAAATATATGATAGAGAAAAAAACTATCCGGATAAGGTTAAATTAATTATCCATAATTTAATGAGACATTGATAAGACTTCATATTTTTAAAATAATCTCAAAATGCCTTGAAGTAGATTAATGAAACTGATTTTTAATGGTGGTCACAATAGATATGACATACTTTACATATTGAATTTTTTATGTAAGCCAAAAAACAATTCTGAATCTCTTATACCTTTTCTAGTGAATAGCTAGAAAATTTCCTGTAAGAATGAAAGAAATGTTATTTCTATTTTTGCTCTTAAAGATCAACATATGTATTGAGAACTCATCAGAAGTTAAAAATTTAAATTTCATAGCTCTCTAAATACTTTTAAAGAAAACCATATATGTGACATCCAAAAGCCTAAACATAACTCAAATATTAAATGTAGGATTAGAAAGAAAGGGGATGGAATTAGGGTGAGTTTTGCAGTAGGCAAATAGAAAATTCAAATTGAATAACCAGCTTGTTGTAGAACATAGATTTAAAAAAATAGATACTATAAAATTGAAGTAACTCAAAATTCATAACCCATTAAACCTTAGGTCAGTCTTTACAGTAAATACTTTCATCTGTAAGTAATTAAGA
Source organism: Myotis brandtii (assembly GCF_000412655.1). Classification (NCBI taxonomy): domain Eukaryota; kingdom Metazoa; phylum Chordata; class Mammalia; order Chiroptera; family Vespertilionidae; genus Myotis; species Myotis brandtii. The sequence continues at coordinate 129,800 of NW_005354829.1, read as the reverse complement.
ATATTCCAAACCATTCACTTACATTGGAACTTAAGAAATATGGGCTGTTCTACTTACTCCATTTACATTTGCTTTAGCTTGTGCTCCATATGTTTCTTCAGATCCTAAAATTTGTATGTGAACTTTGCTATAATCTCCTAAGCCAGCTTTTTCAAACATAAGACGAGTTCTGCAGCAAAGTATAGGTGACAAAAAAAATTCATGAATTTATGGTAGATCAACTCCAACATTCCTTTAGTTTTGGTTCTTTTTTATTTTTTATTTTATTTTATTGCTTAAAGTATTATAAAGAGTAGTACATATGTCTCCTTTTCTTCCCCATTGACCATCCCCTGGCCTCCCCTACCCCCCAGTATCTTGCATCCATTGGTTATGCTTACATGCATGCATACAAGTCCTTCAGTTGATCTCTTACCTCTCCCGCTCAACCCTCCCCAGCCTTTCTACTGTAGTATGACAATCTGTTCGATGCTGCTCTGCCTCTGTATCTATTTTTGTTCATCAGTTTATAATGTTCTTTATTATCCATAAATGAGATCATGTTATATTTTTCTTTCATTGACTGGCTTATTTCACTTAGCATAATGCTCTCCAGTTCCATCCATGCTGTTGCAAATGGTAAGAATTCCTTCTTTTTTACAGCAGTGTAGTATTCCGTTGTATAGATATACCAGTTTTTCATTCATCTGCTGATGGGCATTTAGGCTGTTTCCAAATCTTAGCTATGGTAAATTGTGCTGGTTCTTGATAAAGATCACCCATTTTGGATGTTAATAACAATTCCAGTTGAAGGACTGGGGCAATTTAGGGCATTTGGGGTATCAACTCATTCCTGAATATTAGCTTTAGCTTCAAATCACAACATTTGGTATGTTATAGCTTCAATGCCCTAATTTTCTAAACAGTCTAAAATTGAAGAGTTTTCTCTTTGCCCCAACAATTACAGGTGCAAGTACTTTTTAGGTGTCTGAGGGATTAGAGTTTAGTTGCTTAAAGTTTTATTATTAATCTGTTGGATTACATATGGTCAAAGGCTGTGATCTGCAAAATTTCTGTTTCCTGAAATGGAGTAAGGTAGCCTTGAGGATGCTTGGAAACAAGGTGCATACTTGTCTGTTGGGAGAAAATGTTCTATCTGTAGCTATTAATTCAACACTATTATATTATTCTAATACTCTATGTTCTGTTTAAATTAACTTGATAAATACTACGATCTGTTAAAGTCTTCCACAGCAATTGTATTTCTCTCCATTTTTCTTAATGTATCTAGCAGTTCTGACCTAAATGTCTCAATGCCATGTTATTTAGCATATTTACATGAACTTTACTGGGTGTGATACATTTTATGCCATTTAAATTCTACTTTACTATCACTATCAACTCCCTTTGTATTTTCTTTCTCATTCTCTTCCTCTTCCTTTTTTACCTCCTCACCCTTTTTCTTGTTTCTTGCCTATTCTGATATTTTTTACTTTTTTCAATTGTTTTATTTCAATGCACATTATAACACTTGCTTAAATATTGATTTTAATCGATTCTAAGAGACTACCATTTAAAAAATATTTTTATTGATTTCAGAGAGAGGAAGGAAGAGAGAAATAGAAACATCAATGATGAGAGAAAAATCACTAATCAGGTGCCGCCTGAACACTCCCTACTGGGGATGGAGCCTGAAACCTGGGCATGTGCCCTGACTGGGAATGAAACTGTGACTTCCTGGTTCATAGGTTGATACTCAACCACTGAGCTACACTAGTTGGGCTAAGAGACTATCTTTTGATTGAGCTATTTATAACATTTATGTTCACTTACACAACTATGATTTTGACTTGACTTTTGACATCTTGTTTTATGCTTTCTTTGTTTTAATGTTTGCTTTGTTTTAATGTTTGCTTTGTTTTAAGACTTTTGGAATAGTCATTCATTCAGCAATATTTACTGAATAATGTGTGTCAGATATTGTGATATATAACTATGTTTTCATTGCTTTTATTTTATTTAAGTACCTACAAAGGTACTTATCTTTTAGGTTTATCTGTTTAAATATCACTTAGTAAAGCCTTCCTTACCTGCTAAATTTAAATTATGTTCTCCTATTATTCTTTTTCATAACACTCTTTTCTTTTTATTCAAAGTACTTTTCAAATCTTTATTTGTCAGTTATTAGTTTAATGTTTATCCACATACTAAACTCCATGAGTATAGCCATCCTGTCTGCTCACAATTATATAGTCAGGGTCCAGAAGTGATTGGCATGCAGTAAGTAATTCAAATGTTAGTTGAAAGAGAGAATTAATTAATTCATTCATTGACAATGTTCAAATTGTAGTTGTCTTTAACTTAAACACACTTGGATTCTATATGAAATGATGGTATCATGGGCTATTTCATTCATTTTCCTGTTTATATTTTTTTGCACCTTAAAATGTTTTATGATCATCATTGTTGGTGAAGAATTGAAATACGGTGGTATGAGTTTCTTCTCATTAAAAAAGAAATTAGCATTAATTTGCCTTTTTATATCAGTCATCAATACTTATTTTTATTAATAGGGGTTTGAATCTTTAACCCAGATTCTCCTGATTAACTCAATAACATACTTTAAATGCATAACATAGTAGGGAACTTTACTCCTGTGGATAGGATGTGAATTATTTGATTCGAGCATTAGAAAATTTATAAAAGTTGTTAAATTTGGTTACAGAAATATCATAAAATTACTTTATATGGATTTTTTTTTTAAAAAAAAGAGAACTCTCTGGGACAAATGAAATTATTTCCTGACACCAACACTTGTAGGCGCCATATGACCTGTGAAAGGGCCAGTTGTTTCTGACTCCATTGCCTGTGTGCATTATGTTAACTTTCTAAACATAATCTTTAGGTTAAGACAAAGAAAAGTATAGGTTTTTTAGTAGAATTTAGCATCCATGAAACTTTTCTAACACCTGTTCCTAGGTATCAGTGCAGACTAAACTGTAAAATTGTTGGTGCAGGGCTCATTTGTATCAGTACCTGTTGCTTACTGTGTATGTGCTGAATGAACATATAAATACTTTCAGGGGAAATGTTAAGTGACCATAATATGATTTTAATGATTCCTGTTAAATAACTTGATCACTGCCATGCTTTAAATTTAGTTAGACTAGAAAACACATCTTTTTGTTTCATGTACAAACCTTTTCAAAATACTTTCAGCTGTTCTCCTTGCCTTTTCAGTTGCCTTTGGCCCTCCCATTGGGCAGACAGCAGTGGCTCTGAAACCATCATGATAAGAAGCGCTTACCTGATGACATAAGGTTACAAATATAAACAACAGTATCCTCTAAGCCAACACTAATATGCCCTAGAATGGACCATATAACTACTGAGCAGAAATTTATCTTTTCAGTTCCAAGTACACTTAAAGTTGCATTTTCTTAAATGAAATAATGACTTTCATAGAAGTAAAGTGGAAGCTTTAAAAATTGATCGTGGGACCCGGCCAGTGTGGCTCAGTGGTTGAGCTTTGACCTATGAACCAGGAGGTCACAGTTTGATTCCTGGTCAGGGCACATGCCCGGGTTGCAGGCTCAATCCCCAGTGTGGGGCATGCAGGAGGCAGCCAATCAATGATTCTCTCTCATCATTGATGTTTCTATCTCTCACTCACTCTCTCTTCCTCCCTAAAATCAATAAAAATATATTAAAAAAATAAAAATAAATGGTGGGAGGCAAGGTCATAATAAAAATGTAATTTCATAGTAGAAAGTTAGAAAAATATATAAAAACTGTTTTAATCAGAATTGTGGCTTTATTTTTAATGGAGACATGGCACAGTTTCAAGAAACTCAAAGCTCTAACTGCAAATGTTAGCATAGATCTTATAAGTACTGGTTAAAATTATGGAAGAAACTGGCCCAACTGTGAAGGCACATCCTGATTACCAAATGACAAAAACTGAAGAACAACAACTCAAGAGTAAATTCAGACTTAAGGTTCATTATAAGAAATATGTTCTTTAAAAACTACTTTTGAGTCAACACTGAATTCAATGTTACTTAAACATTTTACTAACTAAATTAACTAGATAATTAATTACAACTATATTTGACCTTGATTTCTGAATTTAGAAAAATGTTTTTTGTGGCTTTAATTGTGCTATTTAAGCTTCCAATCAAACTTTTTCTTCTATTTGGGACGAGAATTTGGAAATACTCCATTGGAAAAAATCTAAATGTCCAACAAGGATGTAATGTTTAAGTAAACTATGATATATGCCAATAATGGAATGCTACGGAGCACTTTTGAAATAATGTTAAAAGTATTTAATCATGAAGAAATGCTTCTAATGTTAAATTAATATAATCAAAATATCTAAATATGTGTTTATATTTGTGACTGCCACTCATGTTTGTTTATTCTAGTTTGAGTTGTCTCTTGCAATCAAAAAGTCCTAACTAGAATATTTGTAGATTATAAATAACAAGTCCATTTTTAAAACTTCAGTTTGCCTTTTTTAAAAACTGATGCTCTACTTTTAGAAAGAGCATCACCTCATAGCCTTCAGAGCCCTGTTAAAGCAACAGCCTAAAAAAAAAAAAAGCACATTTGCCTAAATTTTGTTTTCTGCCATGAACATATCACATCTAAAATAGTAACATTTTTAATGTCATACAGATATATGTTCTCTGTATTAATACTTCAAAACCTATCCTCTGGTCCTTCTCTATGGTGCTTTGTAATTGTGGTACTACCATACACACCTGTAGTTTCATATAAATAATGATTACCCTAAATTTAAGGAATTGCCATAGTATGAGTTCTGGAATTTATATATACCAATTAATCTTACCAATATCAAGAAACCAAAGATGGTCTGTGGGCTTGTCCTCCCCTCCCCATGTTCTCTGTCTATTTTCTACAGGAAATTAATACTTTACGCCTAATTCAATCCCCTATCTATTGCACAGAGGGAAATTAATGTGCCTCCTCCCTGAAGTCTAAGCAGGTAACAAAATCACACAAGAGAAAAGACCTTATAAAAGGAAGAAGGAAGCGACCCCTTTGCTCCTTGGACCCGAACCGCTCCACCTTCAACACCTAAACATTAAAGAGAAAATCAGGATCACTTATTTCAGTACAAAATCTGTTCATTACTTTTAATACACAGCTGTGTTTTTTAAATTAACTCAAAAATTAAAGAATGGAGAATATGAGAAATTCCCCTAAAACAAGAAATGCAACTTATTTTAACTTGCTATCTATTTAAATTACATCATTGACAAGATCACAACTGGCCTCTTAAGCTTCTGAACACATCCTTGTGAAATGAAAAGATCGTTATCAGCCTCAGCAATAAAATGGTCATTACTTAGTGAAGTGTCAGAGAAGTTGGGCTAATTACAGCTTAATACAGTTCACATTCTCATCTCATAAATGCAGCCGTGTGCCATTTTACATGTCTGTGTCCATACTATCATCTCTCTGAACAAAGTAATATCTAAAACACTACTCAGGATGAATAAATTATGGTATGAAAATAAAGTGGGTGTTAATAAGAATTGATTCTAAGCAAGAAGATGTATTATCAGTGGATAAATAATATACATGCCTGCATTAATTGGAAAATGTGATAAGATGTATCATAATTTTGTAGACAATACGTAATTTTCAAGAGAAGCAAAAATCTTAGTCACTATCTTCATATCACTGAAAGCATTCTGAGAGTTTTTAAATCTAACTTACTTAACAATATTTGCGCAATCAATAATAAAGAAAACTTTAATTTCTCAAAACAAAGATTACAAGGGTATTATAGCTTTATCACACTTTTATCTTTAGTATCTATTTGATCAAATAGACATTTTGTTTCTGGGAGCAAAAAGTTGTTGAAGGAGCAAGGATTTGAAAATCTGGGAGACCTAGATTTAAATCCCAGTTTAGCTGTGTGTTCTCAGTCAAATTACTCAGCCTCTCTGCCTCCCTTTCCTCTTCTGTAAAATGAACATACAAACTACTTCAAAAGAGAGCTGCAGCTTAAATACTTATAAGGAGCCTATCTCACACCATGGCAGTACCAGTAACACAGTGGTGCTCAATTAATTTCCCTCTTCCTTTCTCAAGTGACCGTTCAGAAACCCCCATGCATTTTGAACTGAGTTCCTAGCTGCAAACTATTCAAAGTGAAAAACATATCTGATTCATATGCTACAACCTGAAATGAACCTTAAAAGGCCCTAGTATCTCAATGATTTGAAACAATATTATTGCAATAGGTTCAATAAAGCTCTCTTAGAATTTCTTACATTTTATGACCCAGGTTAGCTTTGTCTTTAAATGCATTTACAAGTATCGGTTTAAAATCAAGAAGCCAAACAAAAATATATGATCCGAACCTCTTAATTCAGGCATATAACATAACTAAACAGCCTGCAGTACCATAAAGTCAGCAAAGTAAACACCGGACAGAGATAGCTGGCCTCGCTGTCTCTGTTAAACATGTCAAAGTACAGCATCTAAAAATATTTGAAAAATCTGCCCAATTTCCATCTGTTATATTTCTCAGAGGATAACTAAAAGTTCATGTGAAAGTTCATGGAAAGTTCAAATATGTCATGTCAGGGCATTTACAGGGTAAAAGTTCACTCGGAGTTTATTATTTTTTTAACAGACTGAAGTGGAAAAAGAATAAATATACTAATTAAAGTTATTTTATATTGCATTACGACCACCGCATTTTAAAGCATCATAAATACAAATTATACATTTTAGAAGGCCATGTGCAATGCATAACGGCAACAATGATGATTTGCCTAGGATAGTAGCCTTGAGACTGTTCTTAGAGAAGCAGCTGCAGATCAATTTTGGTTGTTCTCCATATTATTTAAAGAACAAATTGTCACATTTTATCTGGTATTGAATACTTTGTTTAAACTACATATTTAGAAACCGTACTATAGAGATATAGGAAAAAGAGAGGAACATCAGAAATAATAAATGAATACAGGCATACCTAATTTCACAAATATTGCACTTTTCACAAATTGAGGTTTGTGGCAACCCTGCGCCCAGAAAGTCTATTGGTGCCATTTTTCTAACAGCATTTGCTCACTTCTCTTATCTGTGTCACATTTTGGTAAGTCACAATATTTCAAAGTCTTTCACTGTTATATTTGTTACTAGAGGCCCAGTGCACAAATTCGTGTAAGGGTGGGGTCCACTGGCCCAGCCCAATCAGGGCCGGGCCAGCCGGGGGTAGGGGCCACAG
>NW_005354829.1:102618-122389 GCF_000412655.1 Myotis brandtii | reverse complement strand
GCAGCTGGCAGGGGGGGGGAGGGGCCATGAGCCAATGGGGTGGGGGGGCTGACCTGGGGTGGGACCAGGTGGAGGGAGGGGCTTCAGGAGGTTGGCCAGCTGGCTCTGCCCCCTATTGGGGTAGGGGAGCAATTGGGGGCAGGGCCGGCTGGGGGGAGGGGCTGCAGAGGGTTGGCCGGCCACCCTGCCCTCAATTGAGGTGGGAGAGGCTGATCAGGGGTGGGGCTGGCTGGGGGGAGTGGCCGCAGGAGGTTGGCTGGCCGGCCCTACCCCCAGTCAGGCTGGTTCGCTGGCCACAGTGGGCGTCATAGCGGCCGGTCGTTATGGAGTTCTGGTCGCTGGTTTTTTATATATATAGATGGTGATCTCTGATAAGTGATCATTATTATCATAATTGCTTGGGGGAGCCACAAACCGTGCCCATATAAGACAGCAAACTTAATAAATATCTATGTTCTGACTGCTTCACTGAAGGGCTGTTCCCATCTCTCTCTCTCTCTTCTGGGGCCTTCCTAATCCCTCAGATACAAAAATATTGAAATTAGACCAATTAATAGCCTTACAATGACCTCTAAGTATTCAAGCGAAGAGTCACAAATCTCTCACTTTAAATCAAAAACTAGAAATTATTAAGCTTAGTGAGGAAGGCAGGTCAAAAATGAGATAGGCTGAAAGCTAGGCCTCTTGTGCCAAACAGGTAGCCAAGTTGTTAACGCAAAGGGGAAGTTCTTGAAGGAAATTAAAAGTGCTACCTCAGTGAACATATGGCTGATAAGAAAGTGGAACAGCTTTTATTGCTGATATGGAGAAAGTTTTAGTGGTTTGGATAGAAGATCAAAGGAGCCATAAGTTCCCTTAAGCCAAGTCCTTATCCAGAGGAAGGCCTTGACTCTCTTCAATTCTACGAAGGCTGAAATCAGAGAGGAAATGGCAGAAGGAAAGTTTGAAGCTAGTAGAGGTTGGTTCATGAGGTTTAAGGAAAGTAGGCATCTCCACAAAATAAAGGTTCAAGGTAAAAAAGCAAGTGCTGATGTAGAAGCTGCAGTAAGTTATCCAGAAGGTCTAGCTAAGATAATGAAAGTGGCAACACTGAACAACAGATTTTCAATGTAGACAGAACAGCCTTCTGCTGGAAGAAGATGCCACCTATGACTGTCATAACTAGCGAGGAGAAGCTAATGTCTGGCTTCAAAGTTTCAAAGGGCAGGCTGACTCTCTTGTTAGGCATTAATGCAGCTCCTGACTTTAATTTAAAGCCAACACTCATTTACTATTATGAAACTCTTAGGGCCTTTAAAAATTAAGCTAAATCCACTCTTCCTGCTCTTTATATGTGAAACAACAGTATATCTGTTTACATCATGTTTTACTGAATATTATAAGCTCACTGTTGAGACCTATTGCTCAGAAAAAAAGATTCCTTTCAAAATATAACTGCTCATTGACAATGCACCTGATCACACAAGAGCTCTGAGGGAGATGTACAAAGAAATTAGTGTTGGCCCTGGCCAGGCAACTCAGTTGGTTAGAGCGTCATCGCAATGTGCCAAGGTTGTGGGTTCAATCCACAATCAGGGCACATACAAGATTCAACCAACTATGCATAAATAAGTGGAACAACAAATTAACGTTTCTCTCTCTCTCTCTCTCTCTCTCTCTCTCTCTCTCTCCTCTCTCTCTCTCTCTCTCCTTTCTCCCACTTCCTCTCTCTAAAAAAAATACAAGAGGGAGATACTAATGCTGTTTTTATGCCTGCTAACACGACATCCATTCTTCAGCCCATGGAGGAGTACTTTCGACTTTCAAGTCTTATTTACAAAATACAGTTCCTATAGCTGTCAGAGATAGTGATGGATCTGCCCAAAGTAAATTGAAAACCTTTTGGAGAGGCTTCACCATTCTCAATGCCATTAAGAACATTCACGATTCATGGGAAGAGGTCAAAATATCAACATTAACAGCAGTTGGGAAGAAACTGATTCCAACCCTCACGGATGACTTTGAGGGATTCAAGACTTCAGCAGAGGAAATAACTGCAGATGTGGTGGAAATAGCAAGAGAACTAGAATTAGAAGCGGAGCCTAAAGGCGGGACTGAATTGCTGCAACCTCACGATGAAACCTAAATGGATAAGGAATTGCTTCCTGTGGGTGAGCAAAGAAAGTGGTTTCTTGAGATGGAATCCACTCCTGGTGAAGATGCTATAAAGTCTGTTGAAATGACAACGAAGGATTTAGAATATTACATAAGCTTAGTTGATGAAGCAATGGCAGGGTTTGAGAGCACTGACTCCAATGCTGAAAGTTCTCCTGTGGGTAATATGCTGTCAAACAGCATGGCATGCTACATAGAAATCGTTTGTGAAAGGAGGACACAATCAATGCAGCAAACGTAACCGTTGCTTTCTTTTAAGAAATGCCACAGCCACCCCAGCCTTCAGCAACCGTCACCCTGATCAGTCAGCAGCCCTTGACAGCAAAAAGATCATGACTCACTGAAGGCTCAAATGATGGTTAACATTTTTTAGCAACAGGGTATTCTAAAATTAAGGTATATACATTGTTTTTAAAAATATAATCTTATCGCACACTTAACAGACTACAGTATAGTATAAACATAACTTTTCTATGCACTGGGAAACCAAAAACTTTGTGACTCACTTTACTGCTATATTCTCTTTACTGAAGTGTCTGGAACCAAACCTGCCATATCTCTGAGGTATGCCTGTATCATCTTACTACTAAATAGAGATGATTTTTAGTTTGCAATCGCTAAGAATGCTATTTAAGGTACGCCAGTTGCAGGCTACTTATGGAAAATGTAGGAAGCCAAGTGGAATATGTTTCATTTGGGACAAAATTACTACATCATTGAAAAAAGTCTAAATGGAAGAAATATTAGTCAATATTGTTTGAATTGCTGAAGCAAAAAAATTAAGATTTTCTTTTGGGTAAATCCTTTCATATTTAATTTAGAAGAGTAGCAGTGACTATATACACAAAATTTAAGACATAATTTCTGGGTTCACAGATTAAAACATTTTCTTTCTATACAGTACTGGTACATATTTCAAGTTCAGAAAGGATTCTAAATGGATTGAGTAAAAATTCATTCCACTGTTTATCACTTTCTCCTGTCCTCAGCTTCACAATATAACTTCAAGTGTACAATTTGCTTCTTAAGCTGAAAGGCACATTTGTTTCTCTCCAGCATATCTACATTCTCTTTATGATGTATTGACAATTGATTTTAATTGAACATAAAGCATTTATTCTTCATTCAGTCAATAAATGTCTATCTCTTATTTATTATTTGCAAGGTGCTGTAGTAGAGATTACAAAGGAGAGAGAAATTAACCAGACAAAAGTTTTATTTTCAAGAAGTCTACAGTGTAGTAGAAGACATGGAAAATATATATTGGCTAAATACCTAGTTAAGACACCATTTTTCTATTCTTTTTTTGCCAAATTGTTAAACATGTTAAAAGCAATTTTTTTAAAAAAAAATCTTTCCCACTTCATTCCAACTACTTTCTAATATATGCCATAAATCACATCATAGAATTTTCAAGTTATCTACACATCTGGCTTAGAAAAGATGGTATTGGAATTGAAAACAATCACAATTTTATGTTAAAAACTTCTAGAGAGAAAGGGAGAGAATGTAACATTTGAACACAAGCCCTTATTAGTCACTGACCTGGAATTTCAGTAATAGAGACTTGAGAAAAGTCACAAGTGACGTCAGGTAAAAGAAAACGCTGAGGATCACCAATCTCATACACTAGCTGCTCAGCCACTGTACCAAAGGAGACCAATCCCCCGGTGCCAGGAGGCTTGGAGAGGATGAACTGTCCATCAGGAAAACATTCCAGTACGGGAAATCCTATATTGTGCCTGGGTGAAAATCAGGGGACACTGTGGTTCACAACAGCCAGGAAGAAAACCTCAGGAAAAGATATTACCTTATACCAAACAATACTTTTGATGAGTAACAATAACCCAAAGCTGTGCATTTTACATATTATATATTACCTTTTAAAATGACGGCTTATTCATGTGTGATAAGTACTGAATATGGGTGATGTCTGGGAGCCAAACAGAAAGAAATCACATTGAGAGGAATGGAAGAATATTCAGTATAAAAATTCAGAGAACTGTTTTCAGAAGGTTTGGAAATGGTCTCTAGCTCCTCTTGATGGGAAGTGATGAGAACCCCTATGAGACTGCAGGAGCTGTGACATCTAGAGGGCTGCACATCATTAGATTTCTGCCCCATCAAATTTCTCTGGTCCCTAATAAGTCTCAGAGTGAGCACGGCTTACTCCATTAGTGATCAGCTGGGTTCTCCCTCCCTCCCTTAATTATAAAGCCAAAATGGTGAAATCTGGGCCTTGGTTCTCAAAGAACCATCCTATATAATAAAAGGGTTATATGCAAATTGACCCTAAAGGCGGAACGACCAGTCACTATGATGTGCACTCACCACCAGGGGGCAGAGGCTCAACACAGAAGCTGCCCCCTGGTGGTCAGTGTGCTTCCACAGGGAGCCAGAAGCTGGCTCATGGCTGGCCAGCACAGCGGTGGTGGCGGGAGCCTCTCCTGCCTCCGTGGCAGCGCTAAGGATGTCTGACTAATGGCTTAGGACATCCCCCAAGGGCTCCTGGGCTGCCAGAGGGATGTCTGACTGACTTAGGCCTGATCCTCCAGGGAGCAGGCCGAAGCCTTCAGTCAGACATCCCCTGAGGGGTCCCAGAGTGCGAGAGGGCGCAGGCCGGGGTGAGGGACCCCCTTCCCCACCCTGAGTGCATTAATTTTCATGCACCGGGCCTCTAGTTTATTTATAAAGTTGATCTTCTGTTAACTAAGAAGCATAAAGATAAACAAAAAGGGGGATTAAGGGTAATTTAGAGAATGTACAGTTATAGCTTATGACCCTAGTTTGCTTCTGAAATGGTCATTTAGTAATGTTAAAAATTAAACATGACCTTTAAAAAAAATTCCTCACTGATTTTTAGAGGGGGAGGGGGAAGGGGAGGAGGAGGGGGAGGGGGAAGAAATAGTGCAAAACGATAAAATAAAAATGAACACTTTATTAAAAACTTGATTAAAAACTTACTACATATCACTCATAATAAGGCAATGACAATGGATATTACCAGCACCCTAATTCTGCAGATGGATGAATTGAAGCACATAAAGGCTGAGTAACTTGTCCCATCTCATGGAGTAGGAAGTAGTAGAACCAGGACTCCAAGCAATGTCTCTAGAGATTATGCTCCTTGATTGTTATTCTGGGCTAAGAGATGCAGCTGATAATTGTAGGAATGCAAAGATCCATGCCCTTAAAGAGTTTACAACCTAGTAGAACAGATAAGGCCAATATGATGAAATCTAGGATCTCAGGTTTCCGACAGGTCAATAATCTGTTTCACAGTTGAAAAGCTGTTGCACTGGAAGCAAGAGGCATGGAACCAATTAGAAGACTACTAGAGGCCCAGTGCACAGGGTGGGGGGCGGGGGGGCTCCCTCAGCCTGGCCTGTGCCCTCTCTCAGTCTGGGACCCCTCAGGGGATGTCTGCCTGCCGGCAGGCAAGCAGCAAGCCCCGCTTGTGGCTGAGTGGCACTCCCCCTGTGGGAGCACACTGACCACCAGGGTGCATCTCCCACATTGAGCGTCTGCCCACTGGTGGTCAGTGCATGTCATAGTGATCAGTTGTTCTGCCGTTCGGTCTATTTGCATATTACCCTTTTATTATATAGGATAAGATAGTCTTCAGAATCTAGATAAGAAACCTACAAATGCGGATAAATATGAAAGGAAGTGAAAGATACTATGGATTGAAAATTGACCTTATTGAAAATTGATGAGATAAAGGGAGTCTATGGAAGAGAAAAAAAAGATCACCAAAGACTAGGTCAGTGGGAGACTGACCATATCACTCTCAAAATGTACAAGTCTTGCCTGGCTGGTGTGTCTCAGTGGTGGAATGTCAAACTATGAACCAGGAGGTCACAGTTCAATTCCCAGTCTGGGCACATTCCTGGGTTGCAGGCTTGATTTCACAATGGGGATGTGCAGGAGGTGGCCAATCAATGATTCTCTCCCATCATTGATGTTTCTAGCTCTCTCTTCCTCTCCCCTCCTCTCTGAAATCAATAAAAATATATTTTTTAAAAAATAGAAGTCTTCAATACAGGCTGATGAGTTTAAGGTAAGAATAAAATTATAAACAAAAGCAAATCTATTCATATATTCCTAGTAGAGTTGTGTGCAGGGTAGGAGATATAAATCTGGAAGTCATCTGCTCCCATGCCAGTGTCAACACTGCAAAAGCAGATGAGTATTCTGAGGGAGAGAATCCAGACCTGTAAGAGCAAAGGGCTGAGGACACATTTCCCATTGGTTTCATAAGTCTCATGTTTTATTGCTTCCTATTAATCTGATACCATATGAAGCCTAGAAAGAGGAGAAGGAAGAATTAGAAGAGTGAGCAGCACCTGCCTGGCTCTAGACAAAGTTAAGAGGAAGAGTGGGCAACAAGACTTGAAAGAGATTGCCACTGACTAGACTGACAGGGGTCTGCAAAGTAATCTATAGATTTTTAATTTACACTAGAGGCAAAGGCCTAGGCACTGTAAGCTTCTTATTAGTAAGTTGGCTCATGTTGTAGGAGCTTCTTAGAGCTGAGATCAAGAGACTTCTAACAACACAGCCCTAGATGGAATAGGATGATAGAAAAAGTAATTTACCAGCATGTTCTGAAATTTCAAGGTTCCAGTATATTTAGTGTATTTAATCCTAAGAAGCGAGACTCTATTTCTATTTTAGGTACTGTATTCGTTTCCTAGGGCCAACAAGCAGGGTGAAGCTCTCTTGACGGCTCTAGGGGAGAATCCTTCCTTGTCCTTTTCCTAGCTTCAGGCGTTCCTTGGTTTGTGGATGCATCACCCAATTCTTTCTTCACAGGATCTTTACATTGTTTTCCCTCTGTATGTGTCTTCCACTAGCTCCAAATTTCTTTTTATAAGAACAAAAGTCCTTTTGGATTAGGGCCCACCCCACTGATCTCATTTTGACTTGATTACCACTGTAAAGACCCTATTTCCAAATGAGGGCACATACTAAGGTACTGGGGGCTAGAACTGGAACATATCTTTGGGGAGTATAATTCAACCCCAAATAGGTACATAGCTCAGCCTAATAATAAACTAGAGGCCATAATAAAATATCATATGTTATTTTAGGGAAGTATGATTATTAACATGCCAAAAAGAATTCTCCTGAAACTTAGCTCTGTATCCTAATAAGGTAATGATGGCTAGGGTATAAAGTTTGTCTGTGTTTCACAATACCAGTAAAATGTAATATACAATACAAATAAAAACAATTCAAGTTTTAAAATAGCAATAATTATAATTTCATAAACAGAAAATCCTATATAATAAAAGACTAATATGTAAATTGACTGAACGGAGGAACAGCCAGTTGCTATGATGCACACTGACCACCAGGGGGCAGACGCTCAGTGCAGGAGCTGCCCCCTGGTGGTCAGTGTGCTCCCACAAGGGGAGCACAGCTCAGTCAGAAGCCAGGCTCACGGCTGGTGAGCGCAGCAGCGGTGGCGGGAGCCACTAAGGACCCCTTGGGGGATGTCCACTGAAGGGTCCTGGACTGCGAGAGGGTGCAGGCCAGGCTGAGGGACCCCCCTCCCTCCAGTGCACGAATGTCGTGCACTGGGCCTCTAGTAAAATTTATAAATGTAGATGTTATGTGCCATGCTATAACATATGTATATACAAAATAGAGCTCCCTACCAGTCTGGTACCAAATGCCAATCTGTGAATATTCCACCAGTACTCTGAGCACCACATTCAATGAGATGGCCTGCAAGGCTACAAAGCAAACAAAAAATAGCATTAATATGGTGAGCAAAATTTTCAATGCCTTCTCAGATACAAAATAATGCTATAAATAAAATTTTATATTTGAAGGTATTGTCATAAAAGTGAGAAAAACCTTGGCCATTTTGCTTTTGTTTGTTTTAATAAAGTAGGGTAATGATGCAGAAAGGCTAGTTTGGAATAACAGAAAATGGCCTGGTCTGAGAATCACGAGAACCTAGGCCAAGTGACAGACTGATCAAAATGGGACTAATGCATTACTGATAAGGTTGTGAGAATTAACTGAAATAAAACCACGTGAAAGCATCATGAAAACTGCAAAGTGCTTCAACATGTAAGTTATTACCAGGCTTGAAGTGTGACATTAAATTGTCATTATATTATAGAATAGGGGAGAAAATATGTAAAATATTACCAATCTATTTGATATGTTAATGGACAAAAACTTATCAATATATCTACTATTAAAATTTCCTCTTCAAAAATCTGAAATATCTGAAGCTCTTTATAGAGTTGACAACATGGGAAAATAAAACACTCTGGATTTTAGTTATTTGGCCTGTGTGAACCCAGGCTCCACCACATAAATAGCTCTGTGACTTTGGGCAACTTACATAACCCTAATGTGTGTCAATTCCCTCATCTCTCAAATGGGAATAACAACATCTACCTAATAAGTAAATTGTGAGAATAAAAAATAATTTTGTGAAGTGCCTATTAAATCATATAGTAGGTAGGCACTCAATAATAAACGATGGTTACTTAAAATTTATTCAATCAATGGTTACTTTGTTTCATAAAATTTCTTCAATCTTTGTAAGAGACATCTTTATTCAGCTTTAAAACTCTGTAGTATTAAAGAAATACAATTATGTTCAGTTTAAAATGTATTTAAGGTGACCTACCAGACACACATATCTTAATTTCTGAAAAGCTTAAGTAAATTTTACTGTAATGTAGTTAAAAGAGGAAAATCACTACTAATATTATTAAACTTACCTTCCAGCGGCTAATAAGTCAAAGTCATTGCTTTTCCAACCAAACTATGAGGGGAAAAAAGACACCCACAAAAATTAATTATTTTATTTATAATTCACCTTTTCGATATAGAATCTTTACATAGTATGTGTTTAATCAACTCCCTACTTGATCTAAAGTATAATTCAAGATTACTGCATAGATTCAAATACAAAATTATATGGAGAAACTAACAAAAACCTCTCAGAAAAACAAGAAGTAGAATTTTGCTCTGGATAAGATGCAATAACCTGGATCTAATTTAAACTAATGCCTGGAACCACAAAAAAGCCAAGTAACATATATGAAACCACAGTGTTTAATACATTGGACATCAGGCAACAGAAACTAGTGACCCCTAACTAAGCAAGTTGAAACAAATGAGATGGGCCTGTGATTGAGTTTCCAAGCCCCGTGCTGGGAGGCGGAATTGAAATGGAAGCTGGCAGGTTCCCTGAGTTAAGAAGCTGAGAGTCGAGGGAGACCATGATGACTAGAGTTTGCAGGATAGATTACCACAAAGAGAGAACAGTACAGATAGAGAACTTTAGAGATCTTAACAAGACTCCTTGTTAAGTAGGCAGCCAAGAACTAGAGATAATGATAAATATTGGAAGCCTCTTGAGCAGGGTGCAGGCCAGGCTGAGGGACCCCCCTCCCTCATTTTGAAAAACCCTAACTTAACTCTGGTGCCGTGTCACATATAGAAATTTTTTGATATTTGCAGCCATAGTAAAACAAAGACTTATATTTTTGATATTTATTTATATATTTAAATGCCATTTAACAAAGAAAAATCAACCAAAAAAATGAGTTCGCGTGTCACCTCTGACACGCGTGTCACCTCTGACACGCGTGTCATAGGTTTGCCATCACTGCTCTTGAGTATACATAGGATACAATTTGCTCCAAGTAGTAGCAAAACCAACATTACAAAGAACAGTACTTCCTGAGGGGGAGGAAGAAAAGAGAGGAAGAGCTAGGCCCTAAAGAGATGAACAGATTGGAAAAGGGAGGGAAGGAAGAGTCCACTGGAGGAATAGCTGGGCCCAAAGGTACATGGATTTGAGGACCAATATGAAGGCTTTAGAAGCAGCCTCCCCCGGGAGAGTGCAGACTTAAAACTAGAGAACACAATTTCAAAAAAGCGAAGTTAGACACTGGGTTGGGTCTGAATGGATAAACAGGGAGATCCAAGAAGCCTAAGAGATGGCTCATTCTATCTATATAACACAATTATAATTTTCTCTCCATATGTAGAGAAAGAGCCTCCAGTGCCCTTGAGAGGCTAGATTTGACTTAATATTTTACAACAAAGAACCTCAAGTCCCTAAGGGATTAAATGGAGGCACACCAAGAACTAGGAATTTGACCAGGAAGGGGTTAATACATCTATTTTTAGAAAAATATTACTATTAAAAAATTAGCATAAGCAAAGTAGTCCCCAAACATATAGAAGTGTTCTCTCAAACTCTTAATATTCTAAAGGATCCCAAGGTATTGAATAAAAAGCTGCAGGAGTTATTACACCAACCACACACACACATATATAAACCAGTTTCACATGTTCATTTCTGAATAACTTAGTTAACAACAATAAAATATTCTACTCTACCATATTTTAATGAACATCATTATATAAAATCAAATTTGAAATTCACTGTATGCCTTTTGGTACATTAGACCTCTAATAGGAAAGCAATTTATTAACTTTTGGATTGTTTTTAATATTATGAACTTAACAAATTGGCACCTGAACACACATTGTAATGGCCAAAGAAAATTACATGTGTGTTAGTAAGCAAAACAAAGATGATAAGCTCAAGGTGCCAAGTGTGTTCTCCCCATCAACTTACCTCGTGAATGAGGGGTCCCAGCACGAGAGCACTGTCCACGCAGCGCCCCGTCAGAACGATGTCGGCACCGAGGTCCAGGGCCCTGCTTATGGGTCTTGCTCTTTGGGAAACAGATCATCCCTGTTATTGTTTTTCACCCAGGTCAGATCAAAGCTTTTGATTAAACAACAACAAAAAACACAACTGCTTATCATTTTGTCCAATGACTCAAATATACTTAAAGTAATTCCAGGCATTAAATGATGTGGACAAAAACACTCTCCTAGATACTTCCATTCATATTATTATTTTTAAATCAGTATTTCCTGTGTAGCTGTTTATCAAGTGTTCTGTCAACATTCACCCCTTATACAATGCCGGTTTGTCTGGGCATACATTTCTAGAATGTCAGTTATTTTACTTCATGGAGACTATTTCACAATCTCCTGGTATCCAATTTTGTTGTTGAGAGGTGTGTTATCAGTCTAAGTATTGATGCTTGTGTACTGCCTTTCTCTTTGGATGCTCTTACAATCTTACTTTTCGGTTTTAGACAGTTGCATGGTATTATATCTTTTTGTTTAATCTGCTTGGGTTGACTCTCCTTCTTGGACCTGTGGATAAATATGTCTCATCAACCCTGAATAATTCCCAGCCATTGTCTCTGGACATTGCTTTCCCCCATCCTACATAATAAAAGGCTAATATGCAAATCGACCAAACAGCTGAATGACTGGTTGCTATGACATGCACTGACCACCAGGGGGCAGACGTTCAAGCAGGGGCCGCCCCCGGGTGGTCAGTGTACTCCCACAGGGGGAGCACTGCTCAGCCAGAAGCCCTGAGTCAGGTTCACGGCTGGTGGGAGTCCCTCCCACCTCCATGGCAGCGCTAAGGATGTCCTACTACTGCTTAGGCCTGCTCTCTCTGGAGAGTGTGCCTAAGCCAGCAATAGGACATCTCCTGAGGGCTCCTGGACTGCGAGAGGGCGCAGGCCGGACTGAGAGACCCCCCTACCCAAGTGCATGAATTTCATGCACCAGACCTCTAGTTCTTTATATTCTCTTCTCTCACTCTTAGATAGGACGTTAGACCTTACAATTCTATCCACGTATCTCAAACTTCTATTTCATTTTCTATCTCTTTAACCTGGGCTGATCTCAGTAAATTTTATCAGATCTATTTTTCCAATTCATTAATCTTCTATTAATTGTATCTAATCTGCTGTTTAATTTACCCATTAAAATTTTATTTCAATGACTATATGTTTGATTAATAAAGTTCATTTGGTTTCTATTCAAATCCATCTAGGCCTTCTTTGAAAGCTTTTTCCCTGCTCTGGTTTTTATTCCATCTTCACTTCTTTAAACATCTTTAACATGCTTATAGCATTCTGCATCAAAACATTCCAATTACAAGTGTTATATGTCTCCCAAATAAAAATTCAATATATATATATAAAAAAAAATATTCCAATTTATGAATTCCATGGGCATTTACATTTTTTTGGAATTTCAGACTGTGAACTCCTATTAAGTTTGGTGAGGCTTTATTTGTGGAGCAGCCTCTTTTGAGGGAACATCTGGATTTGCATTTGCTTCTGCCAGATGTGCTGGTGATATTAGCAGCCATAAACTTTTTAACACCCAAGGCTTAAAGTTAAATTCCTCTTTCTGTCCTGCTATTGGTTTAGATAGGTCAAGGGGACACTGTAGCAGCGGCAGTTGTCAAAGAATGTCTGCCTCCTTTACTCAGGCCTATTGTCTGGCCTGGGAGCTGCAAATTATGGTGGTTCTTGAGAAAGTCCTGTGGATATTCCTAAGAGTTTCTGCTGCTACCTGGCACACTGGGAAAAAGGCTTTTGAAATGGCCAACCCTTTGGAGCCACAAGTGTCCATCTATATTCGAAAGGATGGAAGGGAGGGCGGGAGGAATAAGGGACATAAGAGAAAAGACCTTACCCAAGGTACACATTCATGCTTTCAATGGTGTCTGGAAATTTCTTCCCACTCTCCATATCTGTGATAGTGGATCCTTGCAGAGCCTCCTTCTATAAATATTTTACAAAAATACTTTAAACCTTTATTCACAGAGAGCTTACTTGTATTATACAAAAGTAGAGTTACAGTTGTTCATATGAAAAATAATACAATAATTAATAAATAATAGAAGAATAAATTGTGTTTTGTGCACTCACAACTGTAAACCTACTTTTGCCCCATCCTGTATATGCTAAACAATAAGAACATGTAATAGATAAGTAGACTCCTATACATTTCATTATTGGGATGAAGAAAGTAATATATTAAAAAAGTTATTCTGTATATTCTATTTCAGGCATTTTTCATACAGTGTTTCATTTTGTTTTCCAAACAACCCTGACAGGCAGGTGTCACAACCCCTATTTTGTAGACAAAGAACCCAATCAAGAAAGGCTGAGTGAAGCCTGTTGGTGAAGCGTGTGGGCTCTGGCCCCTAGCAAACCACCAGCTTCCCTGTGCTTCTCTGAGTTTCTTCATCTTTAAAGCATGGCACTGATAGTATCAATCCCACAGGATTGGTGTAAATACATATATAATCTTTTCTAGTTCTTACAAAGTGATATGCAGAATTTGAAAGGTCCTATAGCAATTTCTCTCCAGTAAAGAATCATGCTTCCTATCAAGCCAATGTTCAGAATGAAAGTTATCAATGCATGTTCCCCTTAATCATGAAATGATGTATTCAGGGACTCCTAATGCCGACATGTTTTCCCAGGCTAAGCACCAAAGCACGGGAGAGAGCATGGTATAGGGTGGTCTCTACAACCTCCCCCCTCAAAAGAAGGGCTCAGGCTAAAACAGGACAAAGCACCTGAAAATTGTGTGAAGCACCACAGCATCAGCTACACCTACATAGAGATGGTCACTCATAAAAAGAACATGTCATCACCTCCCAGAGGCTCTAAAAGTGGATGACACGTTCTGTTCTCCTGAAGTCCGTCATAGCACGAAGTGACACCAAAGCCAAAGCAACATCACCACCAAAGATTAAAGCTGGGACTGCTCCACCCTTAAGTCCCCAACAGGGATTTGGTGTTTTATATCTATTACAAAACATAGCTATAGCCCTGGTCGGTTTGGCTCAGTGGATGGAACGTTGGCCTGTGGACTGAGGGTCCCAGGTTGAATTCCGGTCAAGGGCATGTACCTTGGTTGCGGGCACATACCCAGTAGCGGGTGTGCAGGAGGCAGCTGGTCCATGTTTCTCTCTCATCGATGTTTCTAACTCTCTATCCCGCTCCCTTCCTCTCTGTAAAAAAATCAATAAAATATATTTTAAAAAATATAGCTATCCTATATAATAAAAGGGTAATATGCAAATTGGCCCTAACAGCAGAACAACTGGGAATGACTGGTCACAATGACACACACTGACCACCAGGGGGCAGATGCTCAATGCAGGAGCTGACCCCTGGTGGTCAGTTCACTCCCACAGGGGGAGCTCTGCTCAGCCACAGGCCAGGCTGATGGCTGCTAGCACAGCGGTGGTGTCAGGAGCCTCTCCCGCCTCCTCAGCAGCGCTAAGGATGTCTGACTGCAGCTTAGGTCTGCTCCCCGCTGGCAAGTGGACATCCCCCGAGGGCTGCCGGGCTGCCAGAGGGATGTCTGATTGCCAGCTTAGGCCCAATCCCCCGGGAAGCTGGCCTAAGCCAGCAGGTAGACATCCCCCAAGGGGTCCCAGACTGCGAGAGGGCACAGGTCGGGCTGAGGGACCCCTCCCACCCGAGTGCACAAATTTTTGTGCACTGGGCCTTTAGTAATATATAACATAACATATGCATACATGTGAAAGTGTGTGACTTATTATGATAAGTACATATTTTCGTTGTGTTCAGTTACTATTTCAACAGGAGTAGGCAGGGTTTTGGCTATGAAAGGTCAAACTCTGATATTCCTAGGCAGGGACCTGTTTCACAGTATTACTGTTTCCATATTAGTTCTCTACAAACAAATGAAAATCTGTCCAGGGTTAGATTCCTTTCCATAAAGGGAAAATGGCGACAGTTTAATTCTCTTGGATAAGATTTTAAGAATTTGTCATTACATTGGGATCATTAAAGCAGAAGTCTGACACATGCTAACGTAACATCATATTTAAAGTAAATCAGTGGCCCTCGCTGGTTTGGCTCAGTGTATAGAGCAGTGATGGCGAACCTTTTGAGCTCGGCGTGTCAGCATTTTGAAAAACCCTAACTTAACTCTGGTGCCGTGTCACATATAGAAATTTTTTGATATTTGCAACCATAGTAAAACAAAGACTTATATTTTTGATATTTATTTTATATATTTAAATGCCATTTAACAAAGAAAAATCAACCAAAAAAAATGAGTTCGTGTGTCACCTCTGACACGTGTGCCATAGGTTCGCCATCACTGATATAGAGCGTCAGTCTGTGGACCAAGGGGTCCCAGGTTCGATTCCAGTCAAGGGCACATGCCTGGGTTGTGGGTTCGATCCTCAGTAGGGGACATGTAGGAGGCAGCCAATCAATGATTCTCTCTTATCATTGATGTTTCTACTAGTATCTCTCCTCTCTCCCTTCCTCTCTGAAATCAATAAAACAAAAAATAAAGTAAATCAGTGGACAGTTATGGCAGCAAATTCACTCACAGTAGTTAGAAGGAGGATTCAGATGAATTTAAAATATACTATTTACACAGAAATAGGACAGCTCTGCAAGGTCACAGCAGTTTTCACAAATCAGGAATCTAAACCTGCACAGAGAGGACATTTAGCAGGCCTATATGAGCAAGCCAAAGGCTCTACCAAGATAAAGCTAATTAGCAGATCTGTTCTGTTTACTCTCAAACAAATGAGTCCATTGATTTTTGTGTGTTCCTGACAGCTAGCACAAGTATCCAAGAGCCCACAGAAATTGCTTGCATTTCACAAGTGGGATTTTACAGCCTTTGAATTTCACAGGGAGCTGAGCTCAGCCTAAGAAAACAGCACCAAGGAAAAGCTTGAAACATCTAGCTTTTCAAATTGAAGTGTTAATAAAAAACTGTATAATTTCCTTTCCTTTCCTGTTGTGACACAGAATGTTTCACCTGCAGCAAAATCCATCAGCTGGAACCCAAATAATGTTAAGATTAGAAAGGTAAGTAATCACTTGTGTTAAAAAAAACTTCATGTTTGTAAGAAGCACAATTTCAACTTACACTTCCATGTTCAAAGGAGGGTCCAAAGTTATTCTAAACATTGTCTTCAGTGAGTCAATAAATCTTTCATAGCAGGCACATAAGTGGTTTATAAACATTAATGGATAATCTAGACCAGAATTTCTAGACTAAAGTGACACAGATTAGAGAGAGATTTCTAGAGCTCAGCCTGAAGAGCTATACCCAAATCCAATAATTAGATCAAGGTAAACGATCCTAATTGTTCATCACATGATAGATGGCTTCTTGTTAGGAGTGTATCACATAAATGTCAATAACCTCTCCCAGGATGTCATCTCCAGTGACCACTGCTATTTTCAAATCAACACCAGCCTTCCTGGCCATCTTGTCCAGGGCAGCAGCACACATGAGAGGGTTGGTACCCCCAGCATTGCTGACCACACGCACGCCTGCCAGAAGAGAAACACATGGCAATCACTCCGATGCAAGTTCAATTAGCAGTTTTCATTCAAAGAACTGCTTTCTCTGCCCAATGTTTTGTTTGTTTTTACGTTTTAGAGGCAAATATACCAAAGGCAATGGCATCCCTATATAATGTTTAAGTGGCTGAAGCCACTTCCGGTGTTTACGCTCATCAGATGCATGGCTGGTAACTGATGTGAAGGGAGATGTAACTCTTGGGTCCTCATAAAAATATCTGTGGGCTATTAAAGAAATAACTAGTTCTGATTTTTAAAATTCTCCATATTTTCTAAGTAATCCTCTAGAGCAGAGGTTCTCAACCTATGGGTCGCGACCCCTTTGGCGGTCGAACGACCCTTTCATAGGGGTCGCCTAAGACCATCCTGCATATCAGATATTTACATTACGATTCATAACAGTAGCAACATTACAGTTATGAAGTAGCAACGAAAATAATTTTATGTTTGGGTCACAATATGAGGAACTGTATTTAAAGGGCCAGAAGGTTGAGAACCACTGCTCTAGAGGCAATTGATCCACTCAATTCCATTATGAAAACTCTAATCTTTAATTTGATGTCTGACAGCTATTTGGAATACTACAAAGTGGCTAAAGAGAGAGAGTCAACATTCCAGAATTCTAAGGTAGAGAGGACTTGAGTGGTCACCTACTCCAGGTGTTCTCATCTTTTAAAGATTCATTATCCTTTGAGGATTCTCATAAAAACTATGGATTCTCTCCTTAAGGGAAAAAGCTTCTTTTGCTTATAATTTCAGGGGCATGTCAGATTCCCTGACGCCTAGCCTTGGATACCAGATTAAGAAACATTGACCAAATCCAACTATCTCGTTTACAGATGAAGAAGCCAAGGTGCAGGGAAGCTAAGTGACGCGTCCAAGGTTGTGCAGCTTGTTAGGGACAGAGGCAGGATGAAAACCCTGGGTGTCCCACTCCCCATCTGTCATCTGTGGTGTCAGATTCTATATGGACTGTGTGGGTGGTTAATGGCCAAATGGTCATCACACAAAATCTGCAAAGGGCTCTGAATGTTTTGCTGAACCACTCCTATTAACTGGCCAAAGAGTGATTATTAAGTATAAACTATTAGAATTTATACCCTTTCTAACTAAATACGATTTTTTTTATCTGTTTTCACTCTCTTCAACCTATTCAGGTACATTTGAATCTACCTCCATCCTCCTCCCCACCTCCCTCCACCCCACTAACACTTTCCTAAAACTCCCTCCTTTTTGAGTTCTGGTGACTGCACTATCAGGTTCTTCCCTGTCTCTTCCACAGTTCACCGCTTCCTTACCCCGCCCCCCCCACATTTTATATCTCGTTCTTTGACTCCACCATCCCTTCTCTTTCAAGGGTTCCCTAAAGCTCAACCCTACTTTTCTTTATATCCATTCCCACCTCTCCCTCCTTAAGAAATCCTTCCCAATAATGGATTCAACTAGTACTTTTATTGATTAAAACTCCCTCCCTCAAACCTATTTCTATTTCCACCCTCTCATCCAAGTGGTAGTATCTTCAACCTTGTTTGTACTGTGATGTCTAACTCTATATTTAGCGTATAGCAAGAGCAGAAGTAGAGGCCCTTGTGTGTTAACTGACATTCTATGATTCTAAAATGAAAGATAATATACAAATAACAAATTTACTACAAATACTTAAGGTCCATAAAAAGTTTTGGTTAAGTCTGACACCTTGCTTTCTTTGTGCCTTACTTTCAGGATAACTTATTTTTTCAAAAAGGACATATAGCTCCCTCTAGAGGAAAATAATGATATTTTAGAAAACAGAACCTCCTAACATATATTCTGAGATTCACCAACAATAAAACTAAATGGTACACAATAACCACATCAGACTAGCAATTATTAAAAACTCTTCATCTTGCCCTAGCTGGTTTGGCTTAGTGGATAGAGCGTCAGATTACAGTCCAAAGGGTCTCAGGTTCGATTCCAGTCAAGGCACATGCAGGAGGCAACCAATCAATGTGTTTCTCTCACATTGATATTTCTCTATCTTTTCCTCTCTCTTCCACTCTCTCTAAAAATCAGTGGAAAAATATCCTTCAGTGAGGATTCAAAAAAAACACACAACAACTCTTCATCTTAAAGATCTTAAACAACAACATATTGTAAGGGATTTATCCTTCTTAAGCAGAGATACATTTGCAGTACTTAAGAGATACTCAGTAATGTCACTGGAAGTTACCCCAGGACCCAACTGCAAAAGACTTTCTTTGTTAGCCCAATAAATCACAGCACTATGGCAATGAGGTCAGAGTCTCGGATTTGGTTCAAGTATAGTCAGCGGCTTTTATAGATCCCAAGACATCTTCCTAAGATTTGCTCTGAGCCACAGAGACCCAGGGTGAGAGAGTGCGAATCAGTATAATTATAACTCTCCAACTGGAAATCAACCCAAATATGTTGGTGTGTTAACACTGGCTATATTTTTAAACATTCTCTCACCTTATAACAACTGCCTTCTTTCTTCAGAACCACATCAAAGTGGCTCATAAGGCCTTTTTAAATGTTCATTGAGTTAATTATTTATTTTTAATGACTACATCGTATATGTAAATATATATTTATCTATATAAATATAGCTGTATTTCATAAATACATATAAATATCCAATCTAATAAAAGACAAAAGGGTAATTAACCGTACCTCCGCTACACTTCCCATTGGCTAATCAGCAAGATATGCAAATTAACTGCCAACCAAGATGGTGGCCGGCAGCCACGCAGCTGAAGCGAACAGGAGGCTTGCTTGCTCCAGTGAAGGAGGAAGCCAAGTTCCCCGCCTGCCGCGGCCCAGCTCTGAGCTCTGAAAGCATTAGTTCCAAAAGCAACAAAGTTTCAATTACAGAAGCTAAACAAACTCCAGATACCTGCTTTCAGCCAGCTGCGGCCTCAGAGCTGGAGCGAGCAGGACGGCAACAAAGTTTCAATTATAGAAGGTAAATAAATCCCAAAAGAAAAAAAAAGAAAGAAAAAAAGGAGAGGCTGGGAGCTTCAGTTGCCGGCCAGCCTGAAAATGGCCCTCAGCCCCTTACCCAGACTGGCCAGGCACCCCAGTGGGGACCCCCACCTTGAAGGGGGTGTGGCCAGCTGCAAACAGCCATCATCCCCTCATCCAGGCTGGCTAGGCACCCAAGCGGGACCCCCACCCTGATCCGGGACACCATTCAGGGCAAACCAGCCGGCCCCCACCCAAGCACCAGGCCTCTATCCTATATAGTAAAAGGGTAATATGCAAACTGACCCTAACAGCAGAAAGACTGGGAATGACTGGTCACTATGACACACACTGACCACCAGGGGGCAGATGCTCAATGCAGGAGCTGCCCTCTGGTGGTCAGTGCACTC
>NW_005354829.1:96785-102561 GCF_000412655.1 Myotis brandtii | reverse complement strand
CACCTAGGGATTGAGCCTGCCCTCTGCCACCCGGGAGCAGGCCTAAGCCAGCAGGTCGTTATCTCCCAAGAGGTCCCAGACTGCGAGAGGGCACAGGCCGGGCTGAGGGACCCCCTCTCCCCCCCGAGTGCACAAATTTTTGTGCACCGGGCCTCTAGTAATATATATTACATAATATATAAATATATATCCTCTCTTTCTTAAAACCTGACATGCCATTAAATACAGAAAATTAAGATGATTTAAATGTTTTTCAAATTACCTTTTTTATGAATGTCCTTTATATATGGAGCCATGGCAGTCTGTACAAAATCAGGAACATAGCCCAAATCCTAAAATATAAAAATAAATATGTTATCCGCTATGAAATGCATTTGTGCAACTCAAAGGCAACAGACTAATCAATCCTTTAATTACTTTCAAGGCTACTTTTAAGTTAAATTTTAAGTAATTGTAATATTTATGTTGTCTGAAAATCACTAATCCCTTATGAATTTGAGCTTATAATAAATCAATGGAAATATCTACATGATATAAAAATAAACTTAACCTGCATTACTACCAAAGAGATGAAATAAGAATAACCAAACAAATTAATCACTTTTCTTTTGTGATCTATAGAAGTTTTAACTCCAAAGTTTTATTAAAAACTAAAATTCCCAACACTATACATGTCCTCAGCATACCCCTACATTGTCAAGAGAAGGTAATGCTTTTACATTTATTTGGTAGATTATAGAAACTGATGTAGGAAACCAATAGAGTGGAGTGGAGTAAGAGTAGTTTAAAGCACAAACTAGATAATTAGTTACATTACTAGGGATTCACTTTTAAATTAACTCTTAACAAGCTATATGATTCAAATGGTCCTCTGGTCTAAATGGAATTTCTACTGGGATATTCCATGCCTGGGGCCAATTTCTTGGCCTTATGTATTAAAAACAAAAATAATTAATTTACTGGATCTAACAAAAATATTTCAGAGTTAGGACTAAGACATTGATCACATATTATATATGACAGCATAAGCAATTTTTCATGTTAATAAAGCCTTTCTCATAAGTATAATTTTAGTGGCTACATAAGATTTCATTGTCTGGATCTCTCATCATTTACTTAACCATGTCCTTACTGTTGGCCATTTAGGTCTTTCATTTTCTGTGCATGTTATAAATAAGGCTACATTATCCATCTTTGTGAGCAAAGCTCTTCCACAGTTAGCTGTAGTTCCTTAAGATAATTCTGACTTCAGTGACAGTAAATAACCAAACAACTTATATTTTTTCTAATAATGAGACCTAACATTTTAAGGTTTTATAAGTTATCTATGAAAACATTTTCTTATGTAATTATCCTTTAAGGTATCATTTCATGGTAATTAAAATGATTACAATAGGGGGGTGGGAAGAGATCAAACAAAGAACTTGTATGCATATATGCACAACCCATGGACACAGACAATAGTGTGGTGAAGGCCTGGGGCAGTGGTGGGCTAGAAGGAGCTGGGGGTGGGGGAGAAGGGAACTTATGTAATACTTTCAACAATAAAGATTAAAAGATAACAATAATAAGTAAATGATTACAATAATTAACTTACAGATGATTTTACTTTGGCAGCAGTTAGGAGGCACATAGTTATCTCCGAGAGATAATCAAAAACCAAATAATCCAGCTTCTCTCCATATAGTAGCTGAGGAACTAGAAGTAAAGCACAAAGTGTAGTTTACTTTCTAAAATTTAAATTTAACAATAATTTAATCAACATTTGTAAAAAGTATGAATGAAATCACATTTTCTTTACGTTATCCAAAATCAGAAGTTGCACATATATGCATATGCGTTTTGTGGGCATGTCCCTGGGAACCCTTCCTAGCTTAATGAGATTTTGGTCACTGTACTTTACATCCAAGCACTGCCATATTGGGGTGATAATCCACACACTTCATCATGCTGATTAAAGAAAAGTAAATTATTATAGGGTAACAGAAAAATATCTGTAGCTATGGTAGTAGATTTCCCCATTTCCAGTGCTCTCCAGAATTTATTTCCATCTAATGGCAAAGATCTCTTTGTTAAAAGAAATGACAAATTTTCCAATGTATCAGGTGTAAATCTTCTTTGCTATTCCAAGCTCATAATCAATTCAGGCAAAAATCAATTATGCCCCTCACAGCTTTTGGTATGACAGAAATAAGCAAGGTCAAAGGGAATATCTAACAATTATGCCCCTCACAGCTTTTGGTATGACAGAAATAGGCAATTGACCTTGCGGTCAAAGGGAATATCTATTATCTGCTCTTACCAAGCTTCTAGTTTCCTCCTTCCATTATTCTAAAATAACCGGTTGTGTTATTAAAAATCTCAAAGGCAATTCTCAAAGTAAAACACAAGAGACATAAAAGTCTAAAGAAAAATGCTATCATAAGATATGCTGTCCTCCTAAATAGTGTGTGTTTAAGGGTAGGAGCTTTGTCTTAATCTGGTGTCCCTGTCCAGCTTTGTACCTGATGGTACTTAGCAAAAGTTGGTTGTTTACATAAGAGTACATTTCAAATCAGCTCTTCTTGAAGGTTTCTTCATATCTCTCATCATATCTCTTATTTTTCATAAACTATCATGACATACCCAAGGATTACTTAAGCCTCAAATCTTGTTAAGTGCCATAGAATTCTTTATTCTGGCATGGCGAAATTCCTAAAACCTACTGTAAAGATTCTATGCAAAGGTTTCTCACAAGTAGAAACATTTCCCACTAGGTTAGGGACTTGACAAAGCCAAGTCTTACATGACTCCATAAAATAAATACAGAGTTGGAAGTATTTATTAATTATTGAGATAGTCATTTACATATTTTTCCCAGTATAATGCAACTACGATCTATATATATAAAAGCCTTAGCGACCGTCCAACCAGTAGCTATGACGCTCAACGCAGGAGCAGAAACCACAGATGTGGAAACATGGAACAGACTGATGAATCTCAGAGGGAAGGGGGGAAGGGAAAGGGTAGGAAGAAATTAACCAAAGATCTCATATGCATAATAGAGGCCTGGTGCATGGATTCGTGCACTGGTGGGGTCCCTCAGCCTGGCCTGCACCCTCTCCAAATTCGGGGCCCCTCGGGGGATGTTGGAGAGCCAGTTTTGGCCTGATCCCCACAGGCCAGGCCGAGGGACCCCACCGGTGCACGATATCATGCACCAGGCCTCTAGTACAATAGAAGACAGATAGATGGCTCTTACCAACATAAAAGAGTAAACTTAGACATGATGTACATACAAAAAAACATTAAAATAGGGTTATTGAAAGATAAGTGGCTCTATAATTAATGCTATGTTACTAGTATTTCTCCACCACACTTGAGCTCAGGAAGGTCACAAGCAATTATGTTGGGATAAGTAGTACCATCTGAAATGTCCGTCAATCTCCAGCTAAGCCATTCTACAGACAGCACACGGAACAGAATCTTTCATCGGTGACTTCAGAGAAGGAAGAAATATCTCACTTTGGGACTTTATGCCAAGATGTTTAGCAACAGTGCAAAATTCAAACAGGCACAAGTGGTAAAATCCAAGTGCATCAAGAAGGCAGCTGGATACCCTAACGTGGATTTTAGAGCAGAAAAAGTCCATGTTGGAGGCATAAGTGTAGAGTCTTCCTAGGTACTGATGTTAAATATTATAGAGAAGAGCACCTATGCCTGGGACACTCCAAACTTTAGCTTTTAAGAAGAAGAGGAACTAGTCAAGGAGACTGAGAAGGAGGGGCAGGAAAGAAGGAGGAAAACTTCACGAGACTTCAAAAAGAAAGCATTTTAAGGAGACAGTGATCAATTTAGTTAATACTACTACTGATAGGTCAAGGAAAAGGAGGGCCAAGATTGACCCCTCACTTTAGGAGTCATTGGCTAAATGGGTGGAGGTGATTCATCCCAGCTTCTCTGAAATAAGAAAGACAAGGGTCTGGCCTGGCCGGTATTGCTCAGTAGTTAGAGCACTGACCCGTGCACAGAAGGGTCACGGGCTCGATTCCCGATCAAGGGCAGGTACCTGGTTGCAGGCTCAATCCCCAGCCCCAACCAGGGGGGTGCGGAAGGCCGGCACCAACTGGGGATGTTCGGCCCCAACCAGTTGGTATGTCTCACTCACATCAATGTTTCTTTCTTCTCCCTTCCTTCCACTCTCTAAAAATCAATGGAAAAATATCCTTGGGTGAGGATTAACACAACAAAAAAAAGAAGAAGAAAAAAAGAAAAACAAAGTTCCAAGAGATTAAATAAACTGAACACCAAGATCACATATCATTAGCCAGTTAGCAGCAGAACTGGGCCCAGAACCCACACTGAACACAAGCCTTTAAAAGTTAGTCATGGTTCTTGAATCCCAGAGCAGGCTCTTCTTCAATCACATATTATGATGTCAACTTGCCCTTGGTAACTGTGATGCAGAAGGAGGCCTCTATTAAGACTTTAAACAAAAAGGAATAAACATCAATATTAGAATTTGGGGGCACAATGACAGTGAAACAGAGACAATGCCCTTCAAATCAAATGAAAGAGGCAGACACTGCAACCACAGCAAGCCCAGGTGTCAAAACACACTGCAATACAAAGAAATGTTTACATCTCCTCAAAGGGAATTCTCTGGGCAGTATTTCACTAGATGACTTCCATATAAAAAAGTGATCAATAAATTCTCCCAGGCCCCATTCCCATATGTTACTAGCACTATGTATAATCAGGGCTTGAATAATGGGGATCTGATTCCCCACCCTCTTTCCTTCACCTGATTTTTTTTTTTTAATCTTCACCTGAGGATATTTTTCCATTGATTGTTAGGGAGAGTGGAAGAGAGAGGGAAAGACAGAGGAACATCGATGTGAGAGAAACACATTGATTGGTTGACTCCTGCATGAGCCCTGACCAAGGCCGAGACCTGGGGGATTCTGCAACCAAGGTACTTGTGCCCTTGACAGGAATCGAACCCAAACCCAGGACTCTTCGGTCAGCACGTAGATGCTCTATCCAGCTAGGGCCACCTGATTTCTTTATCAAGGTGCCCAAACGGAGGGAGGAGAATACATTTTTACTTTAGGTCTTAGTTTTAAATTAAATTTTCATTTTAAGATTTAAACATTCTAACACATTTCTAGGGGACCAAAGGCACAAGAGAGTCTTAAACCATTTAGGTATAATGCCCGTTTTAACAGTCCCAACTGATCCCCTCAAATCACAACCACCAACAACCAAGGAGTCACTCTGCTGCCAAAGTCCGCTGAACGATTTTGCAGACCAGGAAAGTGAAGCGTTCCCAAGGGAAGACGGGGGCCAGGTGGAGGAAAAGACGGATTTGGCTCCGAGCTGACTTGTTACTCGGGTTGGAGCGGAGGGAGTGGCTGACGGTCCCAGGGCCCGGAAAGAGAGGAAGGCGGGCGCTTTTCCAGGGAGAGGCGGAGCCAGCGCTGGCACAGGGCCCACTGGGCTTCGGTGGAGGAGAAAGGTCGCCGCCAGGCTGGGACGCGTGGCGCAGAAAAGCCCCGTCGTGGGGCTCGAAACCTTCCAGAGTTCCCAGAGCCCTGGCTCCGGGAGCTAGTCCCCCACGCGTGGCGTCCCTCCAGGGCTGCCCTAAGCCCTCGCGCCTCCCTTCCAACCTTTCCTCCCGGGGAAGCGGGCAGAGAGGGGCTCAGTGGAGTGAGCGGCGGCGCAGATCGCAGCCGCGTTACCTGATGCCGCCGTGTCTCCCCAGAAGGCGGAGGCGCAGCCGACACGCACGGCGCAG
>NW_005354829.1:89572-96700 GCF_000412655.1 Myotis brandtii | reverse complement strand
CACACCCGGGCCTCGGGGCCCCAGTCCTGCCAACCCAGGGCTCCAGCTCCAGTGACTGCGACCATCATCACTAGGGTTGCCGGTTCAGCTCCTCTCCTCCGTTCCCTCCGTTCCGTCAAAGGGTCCTCACGCCCTATTCCCTTTCAAATTCTGAGTCTGAGAAGGAAGACAACCCAATAAGATAAAGATATGGGGGCCCCGGACTTCTCTTCCAAGGAGCTAGAGAATTATACCAACTTCAGCTCTCCTACAGCCAGGCCGGTGAAGAAACGATTTACAAGACGCTAATCTAAGAGCTTTACTTATTTTATTTACTTCGCAGCCTTTTGAGTTCATGCTTTAAAATGTTTAATATTTATTAACACATTAAATAGAACAACCCAACGAGATGGATGATACAAGTATCCCCAGTGTACAATTGAGGAAAACTCAAGACATAGCGAAGTCAGTCCCTTTCCCAGGGTCACACAGCTAGAAGGTATAAAGCTGGAATTGAAACCCAGGCAGTCTGGCTCCAGTCTCCACACTCTCCGCTCTCACCGCACACTGCCCCAGTTAGAAAAAAAAAATAACTGTGACCTCATTTAATCCCCCCAACAAACCAACCAGGTGGGTACTGTTATTGTCTCCATCTTACAGGCAAGGAAACTTAGGCACAGAGAGGCTACTAATGGAGCTAGAAATTGGTGCAGGCAAGACACTAGCAGCCAGTTTGATCCTTAACTACCATGGGAGGGGAGATGCGAGCCATACAAGGAGAAGGAATTGCCACAAAGTGTGTGAAGCTTTCATCACCTTCACATACTGAGCCCCTGGGCTTTAGGCCCAGTCCCTCGTGTCCTTCCTCGGGCTTAGCACTGGGTGGGACGGTCTTTCCAAGCAACTCCACCATTCCTGTGCTCCACTGGCCATAACGGGCCGTGACTGAACTCAGAGCCACACTAAGGTCCAGCTGTTTTGCCGCCAGCTGGACAACGCCTCCCTGAGTTGGGCATAGCATATTTAAAGGGCCTTCATATGTGAGCTTCATCCCTTTTGTGGCCAGGCCCCCGGGATGCTTTGGGAAGGCATAACCAGGGGCACCAGTACCACCAAACCCTCTTTGCTCCTACTTTGGAGACAATGTCGCTGTCTGAAGGGGAACAAGAGCATAAAGAAGAGGCACAGAGGATGTGTATGGCCATGACCACATTAACAACTCGATTTATTTCAGTTTACGAAGTTCATTTCTTTCTCCCTGCGGACACAAGGCCTATCTTGCTCAATGTAGTGAGTTCCAGTGATTCTGGGGCTGGTCATGGAAAAACATATGATCATAAGGAGGGAGGGGCACACAGCAAGCTTTATTTGGGCAACACTTTGACAAGTGTGCATGCAGGAGCAGGACAGAGGAGTCCCACACAGCATGGGACCATCCAGACGCTGTGGCTGCCCAGGGCGACCCCCCAGAACAATGGGAAGGTAAGGGAACACCCCAGCGTAATGATGGGATGGGAGAGGGGTCTCACCTGTCTAGGTGAGGCCACTCAGCCATTCCTCTGGGAGTCTCTGGATCAGGGAGCTCCCAAGGACAGCAGCAGAGTGGGGTCTTTAATCGCTACAAAGTTATCCAACATCTGACCAGCAAATATTGGATGTAGTTTCTCAAAGTATGCAAAGCAGGCAGGTTCTCAATAGCTAAAATTTGTGCCATGTTTAAAACAGTTGAGTGTGTTTTAAATATGAGAATTAGATGCTGGTGCCCACAGGCTTTTGAGTTCATGGGCCCCAGTCTGTTGTGAAGAAATCAACAACCCAGAAACCAATATACGGGGCCATCTTTGACTTATTACTGTCACATCCTAAGATCCAGTGGGAAGTACACCCAAACACTCCCAGAATCCACAGCTCCACCAGGCCAAGTCTCTCTCAGGCATGACACACTCAAATTCTGAGTTCAGGGTTCTCACCTGATCCACTTTGAATGCTGGTGATTGAGACTGGCTGATGATTTACTCCTACATTGCCATCCCTCTGCACAAAGGCAGAGGAGTCTAACATTCAGACAGTCAATTATACACATGCAACAGGAGAAGGTTGGCGGATATTTTACCTACAAGAATCTGCGAGGCAGTTTACATAGATGAATATTTAACCACACCCTGTGGTTGTCTAAGAATGAAACAACTTCACCAGCAGGTGTCTCTGTTACATTACATATCAGGGAGAGTCTGGCTCCCTTGATAGGGCCTTAAATAAAACACTAGTTGTTTATATTCTGGTCACTAGCTCCAGTGAGTGCTATGTAATCACAGCCATCAACAATGACGTATGTGATATTAAACCCATTTACTATTCAATCCAACAGAGTCCTCCACGCTTCTCAGGAAATTCAGCACAACTAGGAGGTTAACTTCACAGAATAATGAACAAATTCTATTTACTACTAGACAATCCACCTGCTTCTGGCTCCATAGAACATGAAATAAATAAAATGACTACTCCACTGCTCCTTGTAGATTATCAGACATGCCCAACAGCAAAGGGACTCTCCATAGAATATTGTTCATTACTCTTTAATTTGAACGCATTCCAAGGCCCAGATACACAGGTGAGCTCAAGTCCCCAGGGTTTCATTCTGGAGATCTGAAGTCTTTGGCATGTCTGTAGGATTAGGGCATGAGGCAGGGGCAGAGCCATTCTTTCGTTCTCTGTCTATTCTGTTAGATTTAAAGTCAGGTCCAAGTTCTGTCCTCGGGCCCTTTTTTATTTTCATACCTTGTTTTCTTCTTGGAAACCCTCATTGTCCCCCATTGACTCAACATTGGTTCTCATTCCCAAAGCCCTGTCTTCAGCATTCCAATACCATCACCTATTAGAGGTTTCACTACTGCTCAAGCTTAAAATGTTAGAAAATGGACTCGTTTTCTGTCTCCCCTAAATCGGTTCCTCCTTCTTATTTTCCTACTTATGTTAATTGTCAGCTCTTCTTTTCCTCAGAGTTATTATCTTTGACCCTTTCCTCCCTTGGCTCTTCCTCCCAATTCAACCCTTTCCTAAACAGACTGGTCTTTTCTAGTCTATTTCTATAAAGTGCTTGAATGTTACCAAACTATTTCTTGTACACCTCCTATGTGCAAGGACTTCTGCAATGTGTTAAGGCATGGGGCTTGAGGCCAGTCTATTTGGCGTTCTTTGGGCAGTATTGAAACAATGCTC
Organism: Myotis brandtii; assembly: GCF_000412655.1. NCBI lineage: Eukaryota > Metazoa > Chordata > Mammalia > Chiroptera > Vespertilionidae > Myotis > Myotis brandtii. The sequence goes on along the minus strand of NW_005354829.1, from coordinate 93,502 downwards.
TTAAAACAACAGATGTCAGTAAGTTGATTACCAAAATGTATTTTTTATTTATTTATCTTTTTAATTATTTTTTTAAAATATATTTTATTGATTTTTTACAGAGAGGGAGGGAGAGGGATAGTTAGAAACATCGATGGGAGAGAAACATCAATCAGCTGCCTCCTGCACACCTCCTACTGGGGATGTGCCCGCAACCAAGGTACATGCCCTTGACTGGAATTCAACCTGGGACCCTTCAGTCCGCAGGCCGACGCTCTGTCCACTGAGCCCAACCGGTTAGGGCACCAAACATGTATTTTTTAACTTAAAGAGGAGAAACTGATACAGCTTGGTTTTAAAAAATTCTTTTTGGAACAAGAAATAATTTCAGTGCGCCTTCAGTATAAAATATAACAGAGGAATTGAATGATCTTTGAAATTGCCGAATCGAAATCAGCCTCCTTATGTAAAGCAGGAGTGAGTACTCTTTAGTGTGAGGCAGTGGGTCTCCTACTCTCCTGCACATAGTATAGTAATCACCTGGGGAAGCTGGCTCATAAAATGCTGACCCCTAGGGTCCATCCCCAGGTACTCTGATTCAGTAGATTGGCAAAGGGGCCAAGGAATCTGCATTTTTAAACAAAATAAAAATCTAAGGAGTATTTTTAAGAAACAGCAATGCAGAAGAAAAGTCTAAGTACTTGAAATAGAATACTGTTCTTACATCATGAAATTGCTTCACACAACTACTCTTAGTCACCTAATTGTGTTAGTTGAGTCTATAATTCTCTGCCAATAGACTATTTCCTCTAATTTTATCTTTAGAAGCTCCTATCTTTGGTTTCTAGTTTTATCTCAGATTTAAATTTCAATCTTGGTAGAAGTAACACCTTAGGCCAGATTAGTATTTCATGCTTCACTACATGTGAGGTTCTCAGATCCTGTTCTTGGGAGAGCAGGAAGTAAGTAGGGATTCCTGAAAGGAGAAAGAAGGTACCACCATGCGCCCCAGTAGGGTAGGGCACTGGGGCAAAGCTGCGAGTCGGTGGTACGTTTTCTTACAACAGAGGTGTGGCAGTCTGAGGTTTAATTGCAAGTTGTAGTTGAGGAATGGGGTGAGGAACCCAAGATCCTGAATCCCAACACCCTGCGGGAACTTCCCAAAGGTAAGCCATGCCCCCCTCTTACTGGTGCTGGCATGGGACATAGGTGAGTGAGCTGGGCTAAAGTGTGAGACCAGGACAGACAAACCTAAGGAGAGGGGCAGGTAAAGGTCAATGGGCTTTCTTTACCCTACACTCTCTCCCTGGTCCTGTGTGTTCTAAACATTTTCCTTAAGTTAGTGCAAATCCTGACACTATGTCAATTCCCTCATCTCCCCACCTCCCAGTATTTTATTTAACTTTGTTAAAGTTGTACGGTTTGGTTTGGCCCCACTTGTTCCAGGCAAGTGGGAGTAGCTCAGAGGCCTGTTTGTGGCCTTGTCTCCTTATACTCCAGACAGTGGATCAGAAGCAGTGACCAGTAGCTCTTGGAAATTCCTCCTAGTGCTGTGGCATCCTGGGACTTGTCCAGCCCATTGTATGGACATCATTGAAACTTGGATTTGTTTTAAAGTGTTATAGAGTTTTGCTTTTGTTTTCCAAAAATTAAATACATGTGGGGTCCCCTCCAGTCAAAAAGCCACAGTGACTGTCTCTCTCCGCTCCTGATGCCACTCAAATGGAGCCTCAGAAGAATCACTGTCGTTTGTCCCAGTTTCACAACTGACCTGCCCCGTGACACCTGATGACCTTGTTACATCTGTGAACGGCTTTTGCTCAGAGACAGATGCTTTCGAGGCTGGTGTACTTTGTCTTTTCTTTTCTCGACTGATCTTGTAAGCCATTAATGGTCATGTGCTTGGCCTCAAATGGCATTTTAATATTTTATTTTAGTGTTTTAGCAATATTTACTATTTAGTAATGGTTTATGAAAACATACTTTATCCACTCAACAAATGTTTATTGAGTTCACTGTGTTAAGTGCTGCAGATACCAGCAGATAAAAAGCTTTGCCTTCATGGGGCTTACATAAAATTATTTTAATTAATTTATTTTTGCTGATTATAATAATACCTTAACATTTTATGGGATTTTGAGACCTCATTTAGAAGATCTGGCTAATAAGTTATATTGAGCATATTTTTTTGTGGAGAACCTTAAATACAAGGCTGAGAAGTTTGTATTTAATAGGATAAGAGATTGGGAGTCCTTGCAGGTTTCGATGAGGAGAATGACATTATCAGGGCACCATCGTAGGACAGTGTTCAGATGGGCTTCGTGGTGATTGCGGGCTAGCTTTCACAGGGTTCCTCTACTTTATTTTCACTCCGTCTCTTATCTGGATTTGTCAAATCTCTGAGAGCCCCACATAAAAATATATGTACATATTGGCTTCCAACTGCCCACCCTCCAGGAGGCCTGCGGGTGGCAATAGTGAGCCATCCATGAGCTTTGTAACTAACCCCACATTTTGTAACTAGCCTTTAACCCATTTGGGAGTGCATATTTGATTAAGCATTATTTCAGGAATTTTCCTAGGATAATCCTATAGGAGCTAGAGGCAGTTCATTTCAAGTAGATATGAAGAAGGGGTGTGAAAAAGGAGCCTTCCATCCCACAATGAGATGCTGCAATATTAACTATCCATGAAGTGATAATGGGGAAACTAACCTAACAAAGCACATTGGATGAGATCCACAAGAAGTATTGATATAAGATTACAGGCAGTTTTCTAAAAAGAGGGCTGTACGACTAAGCAAGTGGTTTCCTGGATGTGAGTACATAGAACTTCCTCGGTGTTGTTTGTAAAAAATGAAAACACTGTGTTCTGAATTTTGAGGTATTTTGTTTCTTTGTAGATGAGCATGTCCTGGTTAGTCCTGCGGAAGGCCATTTCTCAAGAACCTACTGGCACAACAGTTATCAACTAAGAATGTGGTTGACACTCTGCTCTTCTTTGCAAAACATTCAGTAAATATTTGGGCTTTTACAAATCGCACCTCTGTTTACCAAGCGGAGGTCACTGCTCCACCACTCAAGGTAAAGCACACACAGCAACCCCCATTGCAAGAAGGGTAACATAAGCCACCTTTCGCGGAAGAAGCAAGGTCCTTCCAAATGTCAATGTCAAGTTGACCTTTATACACAGCGTAGTCTTTTTTTATGGATTTAATTTTGAATGGAAAGGACTGTAAGTGCAGTCACAGTTAGATAGTAAACTAACCCAAGATACAGGTTGTATTTCATTTGCCTTCATTCAGGATGGAAGCTTAAAGTAAATGTGGGCATTAAGCTAAGATGTCTTTTTATTGACCTCATAACATTTTCTGTTCTTCCAACTTCCCCTCTTTCTTTGGGAGTATTATATAATTTTTCCCTTCAAAGATACTTTATTTGAGAAAATCACGAGAATCTTCATCAAACAGAGGAATGTAACTTGGCCACTTTTTTTTTGTTTTTACCACACTCACTTACTCTTGTAATTATTCCGCTGATCACATCTAGTGATGAAAATTGTTTCAAAGGGTAAGGGTCTCAAATTGTAACTTATGTGAAGCTAGAAACAAACAAACAAACAAACAAACCAAGAACTCAGTAACAGACTAATTGGCACAGCAAACACTTAAATCTAACTTTTCCATTCCAATTTGTCTCCATCCAGGGCAGCCTCAGAGCATTCCTTGATCTCTGGCCAGCATTAAAAATGGCTGATTCTTGGCCATTTTTGTCTCTAGATGTAATTCTGATTGGGACAATCCTTCTTTCTCTGGGCACTGGCTTGCCTGACTTTCTAAATCTCACCCAAAGCACCCCTGCCCCATGGCCCAACACCCCCAAGTGGTACATCTGATGGAGCTTTATAAAGTTAAGAAGCTCAAAACCCAGGTGGCTGCCTCCCCACCGCCCC
>NW_005354829.1:83477-89496 GCF_000412655.1 Myotis brandtii | reverse complement strand
CATAAGAAGTCCAGGTTACATAGCCCCTGTTGGCTTTCTGTCTTTGATTTACACAGTGAAACTAAAAGCACATTGCTCATAGACTCAAAAAACATTTTCATTTTCACTTTCCTTGGGCTGTTTTTATAAACAAATATGCTAACAGATAACTTTGTTTCCCTTAGTGGGATATTTTTGCTATTAGGTTGGACTGATTTTCAACCTGTCAACAAATCATTTTCTTCCTGCCTATTTTGAGGAAATCCAATTCTGAGGAGTCAGGTTACCAGTATACATTTAACTTAGGTCTATAAATGGTTTACTTGTTAGAAAAATGGACATATCATTATCAGCATTGAGTCGAGCTTCCTGGGACCTCCTAATGGATGTATCTTTCTTTAAAGTACTGAGATAATTCAGTTCATCAAATTTTATTGAACTTGAACCATGTAGTCAGCATTGAAAAACTGCTTCTGCCTATAATTGGACTGAAAATACAAATATTAAAAAACAATCGAAATCCAGGTTTGAGAAAGGCTGTAAAAGACCATCCAACCACCTTGTTTCTAACCCAGAGAGGAAGCTAGAAAGTTATATTAGACAGACCTAGATAGATGCAAATATATGCTCATATAATCTCATATACAGGTATGTATAAACACATCATATTTTAAAATCCATAATCTCTGCTGGGAACTCCTTCCATCCATGAATTGTTTTCATAATAATATCTTGTATCTATATGTTACCTTAGATCAAGAAGTGTTTTGTGATTATATTTAGAAGTGTGGTTGAGAGTACAGGCATCGGGCCTATGGATCAGAATCCCTGTTCTGGAACAGTGATCTTGCATATATCACTGTAACCTCTCAAAGACCCTCTTCATTTATACGATGCAGATAATTATATCTCCCTCTAGGCTTGTTCTGAGGATTAAATGAGAGAACATGCAAAATAGCAACAACTAAACTACAGCATGACAGCGAGCATTAAGAAGATGCTCAAAATTGGTGGTGCTTTCTGTTATTCCTTCAGGCCTACATCATTTCCCCCAGGTCAAGAACTTAAAGTAACTCTACCAAATCAAATTTGAATTCAGCAAATAACTGTGGGGCATAAATGAACAAAACAGACAAGGAACTCGTAGAGTGAGTTATTTAATATACATGAAGACTGTGAGCAGTAGATGTTATATTTTCAAATCAGAACACAAATGGCTGGTAGATAATTTGGGAAATTATTATTTCAATAAATAAGCTCATTGACCTCTGAATTAAATTACATGATTATTTTGGCTTACATACTACCTGTGCTCTTTTCTCAGAAAACAAACATGGAAGTAGAGGAAATTTGATGTAAGAAATATTGTTCTTTCCTGGAATTTGTTAATAATTTATAATTTATCAGAGGAAAAAACTGGCCCAAACATTTAAGAGAACAGGTAGTTAAAATGTAAACCTAGTGACCGAATGCAGGGCCAATGTAGGTCACTAAATCACTGTTGGCCATTTTCTCTCAGAGAACATCTTACCTAATAGAATTCTGATTTACAATTTGAGATTGTGGTAAAAAGCAAATCTTTTCTTTAAAGTTATGATACCACATCTCAGATTCTAACACAAATCAGCAAAAAGCCAGGCATACTACAATGGAATAAGATGGAATTTCCAGTTTCTTTAAGTGTTTATCAGCCTTGTGCATATGAGGTTATGTATTCTCTCTATGTAAGATTTAACACAATGTTATGAATTGGTATCTTAACAAAGCAATATTTTATGGTCTTCAGCAAGAAGAACCATAATGACAGACAGCATGCTCTATTTGGCACACTGTGCTTGAACTCTGATTGAAATTACACCTTCTCACAAGGCGTGCAGTCTAGTTCTATAATCATTTCACCTTTGATTGGTGGAATTAATTTAAGTGGAGTCTCCACCTAAGTTAGACAGCCAGATGCTTTCTTCTCTGTGGAGCATTACAACATCAGCCTGCAGTTAGTAGCAACAGATCATTGATTAGAGACAACTTTTTGTAGCTGGAACAACAATGCTTAGTCCCCATGAGCCAGATATGGCAATAATGGTTACTCTACAGTTCTATGAAATAAAATACTTATTTATACAAATTCCAATTGACAATTTAAAACATTTGGTAATTCATAAGCCTTATAAACATTTATTTAACACTTTCTGTGAATCAGGCGATGTACTCAACACATTATTTCCTTGAATTCTGGTGACATAATACTTTATGAAGTGTTACTGTAAATATTTTTTCTATTTTATTAATGCAGATACTGAAACTCAGAGAAGTTAAGTAACTTGTACTAAATGGCACAGTAAGTTGTACAGATAGGATTCAAACTCCACAGCTTTTAACAACTACTTACGCATAGTCTCTTCAATTGAGTTATACTTTCCTTGAAAAGCAATTCCTTAGTCACCTTTTATATTCAAATAAAAAGTAATCATGAAATAATTATCACAGCAAATAAATCATTACATATTTTAATTATTTTGGGGATATGTAGGTAATATGAACATATAGTCAAAATTTTAAATATACCGAGAAATGAAGCCTTTTCCCCACCTTATCCTCTATTCTCCTGCTCCACACCTCTCCATGGAGGCAAACACTGGTAGACTCTGAGTGTAATCCTGAAATGATATTCATTGTATATGCTAATGTGTGTATATGTATTCTGATTTCTTTTAGTATGTTGTCTTTGATTTTGTATATAGTGGTTTTTTGTTTTGTTTTGGGCTGAGAAGAAGTTTATTTTAATGTAGTTAAAATACATTAGTCTTTCCTGGGAGTTTGTGTCATATTTAGATAGACCTTCCATACTCAAATTTTCAATGGTTTCCTATTTTCTTCTAGTATTTTTGTGGATTCCTCTTTTATATTTCAATGTGTTCAATATGTACTTTATTTTGGCATAGGAAGTTAGATATGCATACCACTTAATTTTTCCCCCCAGATAACTTCCCAGTTCTAATACCATACTTATGCCACATATTTAATATTGTTTTCTATCTTCACTGATATGCAATACCAGCTTTATCATACTAAACATCAAAATATATTTAGATATTTGATAATATTTCTTGATAATATTGATAATATTTATTATCAATATCTTGATAATATTTATCCAGCTCCTATGGATCAGTATCATATTGTTTAAAATATTATGGATTTGTAATATGCTTTCATATTTGACAGATATTCTTGTCCTCATTCTTCTTCTTGTTTAGAATTTTCCAAGATGATTTTCTCTTTTTTTATTTGAGTTTTAGAAACAGCTAATCTAATTCTTTAAAAAGGGAAGAAAATAAGACGAAGAAAAGAAGAAAACTCTTTTATAGTTTTATTGGAACATTAATACAGTTCCAAATTATGGAAATCACTGATATTTTTATTGATTCCTTTTATTTAGAAATAGAGCGTGCTTTTCATTTTTCTAATTCTTATTTTATAACCCTAAAGTATTGTTTGGAATTTTTAATGATATTGATTCTGTCTATTGCTTATTGCTTATTAAATTTTTCCTTAGAGATGTTTTATCTAGTTGTATGTGTGTGGTTGAAATTATAAGTGTGATGGCTATTATATTGAAAACTAGAGGCCCAATGCATGAAATTCGTGCAAGGGCCTTGGCCCCAGCCCCTGCCCGCTGCCACTGCGGCTGGGAGCCTCTGCTGCCTCTGCCTCAGCCCCTGCCTGCTGCGGCTTTGTCGGAAGGAAGGACATCCAGAAGAACTTTCAGTCTAATTAGCATATTACCCTTTTATTATTGTAGATGGTTATTAATTTCTTATTAGTAATTTTTATACAACCACCTTATCAATAGCTACTTTCTGATTGGTTATTTATTTATCTTTACATATTATCCTTGCCAAAGTCATTTAATTTTGCATTTGGAAGTTTTGAGAGATATTAGAAGTGTAAACTCAAAAGACTTATTTCCAGCCCAATTCAATTCCATATCAACAAATCATTACTGAGTGTTAAATATTCTTATGCTAGGTGCAGTAGCCATAAAAATAAGTTTAGCATCTAATGAGATGCATACCACACGTATAGCAATACAAGGTTTCTATAAATGCTATGAAAAAGGCTGAGCTGTGGCCTCGAAGTTTTAGGTTTTGTTTTGGAGGAAGTAGGAATCATGAAATAGGACATTCAGGTTGTATAGAATTTTGATGGAGATGCAAGAGTATGTATGAAGGCAACCCAGGCAGAAGGCGGTACATATAAAAAGAGAAACACAGTCTGAGAGTACTCTATAGTGCACATTAAGGGGATGTTATGTGATTCCATGAGAGAAAACACAGCAAAGGTGGGAAGGGACAATTTTGTTTACATTCATTATGGTGGGAGATAGGGAGTCATTGAAGGCTTTTGATCAGGTAAATGTCATCATCAGAGCTACATTATAGGAAGATTAATCTGTCAGCACAGTGAATGGTTTGGAGCAGGAAGTGACTGGAGTGGAGGGAGAGATCGGTCAGCAGGCAGTGTAGACAAGCAGTCTGGACAAGAAATAAGGGAGCCTCCTTTAGCATGTTGGCAGTGGAAATAGGAGGAATAAAATAAAAGTGGTAGTGTGAAGATAGTTCTAACAACAAGCTTTAACAACTGATTAGATGAATGGGTAAGGAGAATGAGGAAGACTGTGACTTTAATTGGCTGATGATCTGATGATTTGATTGGCAATAACTGGTAAGTCAGAGAGAGGAACTATTAAAGAAGAGAGAAAAGGCCACAAATCTGGGTTTGATATATTCACTTCGTTTGTTTTTTTTTATTTGTTTGTTTTAAATATATTTTATTGATTTTTTTTTTATAGAGAGAAAGGGAGAGGGATAGAGAGAGAGTTAGAAACATCAGTTAGACAGAAACATCGATCAGCAGCCTCCTACACAGCTCCTACTGGTGTGTACATGCCCTTGACCAGAATTGAACCTGGGACCTTTCAGTCCACAGGCCGACGCTCTATTCATTGAGCCAAACCAGTTAGGGCGATATATTCACCTTGTTGTCCTAATTAATTATTTACTGAGTATGTAATGGACAATGTGGGAACTATACTTAATAATACTACACTGTTATATTTGAAAGTTGCTAAGAGAATAAATCATAAAAGATCTCATCACAAGAAAAAAAATTGTGTAACTACATGTGGTGATGGATGCTGACTAGGCTTATTGTGGTGATCATTTTGCAATATACCCAATTGTGATGTCTTACACCTGAAATTAATATAATGATACTAGAGGCCCGGTGCAAAAAAATTTGTGCACTCGGGAGGGGGGCTGGGAAGTCCCTCAGCCTGGCCTGTGCCCATTCACAGTCCAGGACCCCTTGGCAGATGTCCACCTGTTGACTTAGGCCTACTCCCCAGGGGATCAGGCCTAAGCTTGCAGTCAGACACCCTTCTGGCAGCCAGGGAGCCCTCGGAGGATGTCCGACTAAAGGCTTAGGCCCCCAAGGGATCGGGCCTAAACCGTTAGTTGGACATTCTTAGTGCTGCCACGGAGGTGGGAGAGGCTCCTGCCACCACCACTGTGCTGGCCAGCAATGAGCCAGCTTCTGGCTGAGTGGCACTCCCCATATGGAAGTGCACTGACCACCAGGAGGCAGCTCCTGCATTGAGCATCTGCCCCCTGGTGGCCAGTGTGCATCAGAGCCACTGATCATTCTGCCGTTCAGTCAATTTGCATATTAGCCTTTTATTATTATTATATAGGATGTCCCTATTTCCCCCCTTTTGCCCCCTCTACTCAGCTCTTGCCCCCCACTTCTCTCTGGCCATTACCATACTGTTGTCTGTGTCTATGGGTTGTGCATATATTTTCTTTGGCTAATCCCTTCTTTAAATTCACTTCTTTAAATTTTTATTTTCAGATAAGTGCTTATAACTGCACCATTATATATTTTCTATTATATAATTTAGAAGTAAGATATTTTTTAATTGAACCCTTGTAAATTTTAGCACAATTTAATAAATTATGCTAGAAGCAATTAGGAGATTTTT
>NW_005354829.1:55084-83156 GCF_000412655.1 Myotis brandtii | reverse complement strand
GGGCTAATGCTCTATCCACTGAGCAAAACAGGCTGCAGCTTAATTCATTTACTTTTAATCTATATTTGTCTTTATATTTAAAGTGGGTTTTGTTTTTGATTCACCCTCATAATCTGTCTTTTAATTGGTGCATTTATGCCACTGACTTTCAGAGTGCTTACTGATAGAGTTACTGCCATATCTGGCGGCTTCTGGGGCTTCTGGGGCCTGTCAGCGGCCTGGGACCGATCCGGTCCCGGGCGGCAGGCAGGCGGCTCCTGGTGTCACCCACGGGAGCCTGGATGGTGGCTTGAGCTGGTGGCTTGTGCTGTCCCTCCCTGCAGTATGCAAATTAGCCACCATCTGTGTTGGCGGTTAATTTGCATACCTCGCTAATTAGCCAATGGGAGGTGTAATGAAGGTACGGTCAATTACCATGTTTGGCTATTATTAGATAGGATATGTCAATTACATCTCAATTAAAAAGAAAGAAAACGGCCAACACAGAGCAGGGAGGAATATATTTCCAGTGTCACTTGTTTCTGGGAATACTAACACATTGGGACCCGGTAGAAAGCAAAGTCTCCTCCTGCCACAGCCACAGGTTAAAAATAATTACGTGTCCTAATCCATGGGCTAAGAAAGAGCTTTCAGTGAGTTGGGATATGGGCTCCATCTTAAGGTTGGGCTGGGTTGTTCTGATGGAGGTCAGCTGGCTGGGTTTGTTCTGCTGGAGGCCAGCTCTCGGTGTTTACTCTCTGCCAAATACTGGAAGAGGTTGCATCATGCAACCTCCCAGGCGTCCCTCCCTCCTCTTAGCAATGGCTAATGCTTCACTAGCCTTTGCAGATGAATTGGCTGCAGAGGAGAAAGGTTGAGCTGGGCCAAAAGGAGGAGCTTAAACCTGTGTGTAAAATCTGGGAACCTGATTGAACATAGGTTGGGGGCCAGGATGAGGGGGGAAAAGAGATGGGAAAGACTTCCCCCACCTCCCGGTAAGAAGATCCCGTGATCAGCTTCAGCCACTGGCAGGCAGTCCTGGTCATCCTCAGAGTTTACATAAAGGGACTGTTGAAGCCCAAGAGGCCACAGTGCTGATACAGGGCTCCCGGACATCATGCATTGGTCCTTGCACCCCCGGAGTTTAATTCTCTACTTCTACACTCTTTTATTCCTGTCTTCAACATGCCTAGCAGTAAGTATGCTTCTCCACAGACATATTTGTTTTACATGGAAAGCTGAAAAGTAAGAAAATATATGATAAACTAGTGAAATTTCTGTATTTTTCTCCTCTAGTTTGTTCCCCCCACAGACAACTGCTGCATCTCAGATAAAAGATTTGTAAGTAATTTTTATGGTTTGTTTGTTTGTTTGTTTCTGCTGTATGTAGATTGCAGAGAGGCAGAGGAATAAAAGGAATTCTCTTACAAACATTTGGCATTTTAAACTCTGTTGTTTTTTTTTAACGTAGTCTAGCTTTTACCTATTTTTATTCATAGATTGTTAAGTGTGGCTTTCATCAAGATTTTAAATCACTCTGTTGTTGTATTTTCAGGGTCGTTACTGCCCGACTACATGTGGCATTGCAGATTTCTTGCTTAATTACCAAACCGAAGTAGACCAGGATCTACAGTCTGTGGAAGAAACCTTACGTAAAATCAAAAACAACACATCAGAAGCCAAAGAACTGATCAAACAAATCCAAAGCGTCGATAATCCTGATGGCCTACCGAAGTCAGGTGAGGAACTAAATACCACTGACTGAGAAGATAATTTGTAAAGTTCTTGTGCTGTTGTTTCACTGGTTCCATTTGCCTAAACATTTCTGTCTCTGATCTCATATTACAGATAAGATAGAAGCTGCTGTTAAGGAATCTCAGAAAATGATGGAAGATATTATAAAATTTGAAGCATTGATTATATCACATGAATCAAGTATTCGGTAAGCATTTTTGTTGTTGTTGTTGTTAATCCTCACCCAAGGATATTTTTTCAATTGTTCTTTAGAGAGAGTGGAAGGGAGGGAGGTGAGGGGAAGAAAGAGAGAGAGAGAGAGAGAGAGAGAAAGATAGAGACAGAAACATCAATGTGATAGAGACACATTGATTAGTTGCCTCCTACACACACCCCAACTGGGACTGGGGATCAAACCTGCAACCCTTCCGTGCGCAGGCTGCCACTGTAACCACTGAGCTACACCAGCCAGGGTGCATTTTCGTTTTAACTTACTCTCCAAGAGTGATTTGGGTTTTACTTAATATTGCAAACTTCAGTGGAATTAACTTTTTCCCCACTTTTGATATTTAATTGTCATTATGCCTGGCCATCTGGAACTCAGTGGAGATAGCATCTTGAGTGCAATATGTGTTGCACTGGGTTATAATTGCTTTTTAATAATCATGTGGGAGAAAGGTGTTCTAGATGTCTTCAAATACTGCTATGGCCCCATTTATGAAAATGATCCCTCATCCCCGTTTGTCTTACACCACAAATTCAAATGGGGATTTGGGTGTGGAAACTAAGAATCTCTTTATAAGATTGTCAACAAATTGGTGGGAGGTGATAGCAAGCAGAGGCATAGGAAGGGTATAGGAAAAGTTAAGAGACTAAGTGTAACAAACATTACAAAGCTATGTGCTGATCACGGCACAGTGACTGTGCCATTATGTTCTCTCCTCCCTTCCCTTGAAGGTAAAATGTCTCTATTAATAACTTCCCAGGGACTCATTAACTTCCTGAACTCAGGATCTCATATACAGTTTTAGTTTTTTTCCTCAAAAGAAAATTTTTTTTAACTAAACTGTGTTCAAAGTAGCATAAAAAATAGTGATAAATGGTGGCTAGGGAGACGTGGGCAGGAGAGATTTCTCCTCTTTCTGTTACCAGAGGGCCATAATTACTGTTGTTGTATAATTTATAAGTTACACTAGTATTGCCCATCATTGAAGTTAAAGAGACTATTGTGCAGAAATTTTCTAAGGTGCAGTAAAGAAAAAGAGTGGTTGGGTACTTTTTCTATCTTTCTTCACCAAAAGATACACCAGGCTGTGCACTGTAGACCGTGTTCTACCATTCCTGAATATGCACAGACAAGCCTGTGAACAACTACAAAAGCAGGATTTTTCACTTCCCCCAGCCTTTTTCCAAAGATCTGTAAATAGAAACATTGAGAAGGTCAGGAAGTGTCTGTTGTTCTATTATATATATGTAAGATAACACCCCAAATACTTTCTCCATGTAAGTTATAGATTGTAGACCTCAAATAGTCCTCAGTAGGTCACAGTGGAAAGCATAATTCATCACATGCGAATCCCTGAACAGAGCCTTTTCTTCCCTAAGAATATCCAGTCCTAAGAATGATCCTCAGACAGTCCTCCCGTTAACCAGGCTCTTCACTCCATTAGGTCGTTATCTGCTGCCCTTGATACAGATGGTAAAAATCAGAATGGCCACTGTTTAATGACAATGGCATTGCTTAAGGACAAGAACTTTATTATTTTCTTTTCCAGAAAGCTTAGAATTTTAATTCGCCTCAATTAAGTAACAGAATTTTACAGTTTTCCCAAGAAATGGAGTCATTTATCAGGAAGTAATTCTCAAAAAGATAAGGTAGTATTTTTAAATGAAAATACAAAATTACATCTCTGAAGGGTATGCTCTATTATCTTATTCTTCCGCTTGTAGATTTTTGAAGGACATATATAATTCAAATAATCAGAAGATCGCTACCTTAAAACAGAAAGTAGTCCAGCTTGAAGCAAAGTGTCAAGAGCCTTGCAAAGACACAGTCAAAATACACGATATAACAGGGAGAGGTAAGTGACACTTTGATGTGGGGATTAATGTATAAAGCAAAAGAGATTTCATCTTTTAGAATGCATAGGAATAATTTTGAAGGTGCTTAGCCATTGAGTCTAATTGTATCCAATTGCTCGGACTTTGCTTAAGTAGCTAAAAATAGTTTGAAAGGAATGATGATGTGAGAAGTAAGACAATGCTTTGCGGGAAATGAATAGTTTACAACTTGCTAAAAGCCCATGTTCCAGGCTGGAACAGTCTTACCTGGATTTCAGACCACAGTATAGGCTTCTTCGTCTTCTTCAGATTGTCAAGATATTGCCAATAAGGGAGGCAAAGAGAGTGGGCTTTACTTTATCAAACCTCTGACAACTCAGCAGCAGTTCCTAGTCTACTGTGAAATGGAAAAAAATGGAAATGGATGGACTGTGCTTCAGAAGGTATGTCCCCCCTCACCCTGTGTGTTTAATAAACACTCAAATAAGCATCAGCCTTAGGCTGGATACTTTTCTAAGCACCTTGTGAACATCAACTCCATGAATCCGCACACCTTCCCTGTGGGGTTGGTACAATTATTACCTCTATTTACAGAGGAGGAAACTTAGGCACCAGAGGTAAAGTCACTTACCCAAGATCACAAAACTAACTAGTAAGTAACAGAGTCAGGATTGGAACCCAGGCGGTCTTATTTCAGAGTCTGTGCTTTGACTGGATACTGTGCTGGCACTGCCATTGTCGACATGTGATAGCACGTAGTCACAGGATCATAGTGACAAAAAGCCCCACAGAGAGTAGGAAAAAGTTATTGAAGTTGAAATCTTAAATTGTAAAAACCACCACTGAGTGTCAAAAGTTATAAAAGCAGAACTCATTTTGTGCAATGAACATAAGGAAAGACTACTGTATAGCTTTTTGTTTTGTTTTTGTTTTGTTTCTTTTAAATGAAGAAAAGCTTTGCTTAAGGGTTGCATACTTTACTGGAGTAAATCTGAATGATCCTACTCCTTTGGAACAAACTTAGTGCTTTCTGGTTTCCAATTGTATTTAGCTTTGGGTTGGAATTTGAAAAAATGAAAACCTAAATAAAATAGGTGAAGTTTCCTGACTATTCAGGTGAATACACACACACACACACACACACACACACACACACACACACGCACAGCCCCACAGGAAACCGGAAGGGTCTTGTTTCATCAGTTAGATCAAGACCTACAGCTCCCAGTTAAACACAGATACAGTCCCACAGAGGATTCCGTTGGGCTGTTCCCAGGCAAGGGCCCTTTGTTTCCTCTCTGCCAGTCCCTGGCAGTTGCCGCAATCCTTCTCTCTGTTTACCTCTGACCACTTTTACGAGTAATCCTGCAGGGGGCGCTCAGAGGGCGTGGGGGGGGTGTGGAGGGAAGTGCTGGTTGGCAAACAAACTGAGCAATGAGTTGACCTTTCCACCATCAGTACAAGAATCAGCAGTGACCCGCTGGAGTTCTGAAGTCCTCTAGGTGTCTTTTAAAAACTACCACTAATCTAGAATTGTGCCTTTCGCTCTTTAAGTATTTCTCCAACATTCCCTCGTGTAATCCCTGCAATAACTCTAGAAGTAAGGATCATTATTCTTATTTGACAGATGAGGAATCTGAGGCAGCTTGACCAAGGTCATCTAGTTAGTAAATGATGGGATCAGACCCTCCATATTTTCAACAAATGTTTATACCGTTTTCTTTATGTGCACTGATAATCTGTTCTCTCCTTTTCCCTGTGCATGTGTGTAATTAGAGGCTTGATGGCAGTGAGGATTTCAAGAAAAACTGGATCCAATACAAAGAAGGGTTTGGACATCTGTCTCCTACGGGCACCACAGAATTTTGGCTGGGGAATGAGAAGATGCATTTGATAACCACACAGTCTGCCATCCCATATGTATTAAGAGTGGAGTTAGAGGACTGGACTGGCAGAATCGCGTACGTTTAGAAAAGACTTTGTGTTGTCTAGAATGTGCATTTTCCAACCATCAACAGACCAATGGCAGAGACAGCTTCATAAATGCAAAGAACACATCCAGCCATTTCCTCCACAAGTCATTTTGGTTCTTGGGCAGCCCAAAGAGATGGGTCCCCTCCAGGCTGGATCTGAGTATTTTGGTACAATCTACTTACCCCGGAACCACACAGAATCATTGCTGATATTTACTGAGCATTTAATATTTAATAGAAATCGAGCATGAAATTATAATTTGATCTAGTCCTAATAACTCTTTCATGAGGCAGGTAATATTGTTAATTCCAGGTTAACTTTCCCAAGGTCACATTGCTGGTATACGGTAAAGATTGGATTTGAACTAAAGTAGTTTGACTCTACAGATCATCTTAAGACTATGCTGGTTGAAAAGCCAATCCAACCTCTTCAGATTTCCTGGCTGAAATTAAATCAGCTAGCTCTTTTGGTGAGATAGAGCCCCTCTATGCTCAGAGCTATCTGGGGGCTTTGAGCATTCATTATACACCTAATTAAAATTCAGAGAAATATCCAACCCTCTTTTTATGTCTATGAAATAATGAAATATGTTTTATATCCAAACATGTATTTTTATTTATTTAATTTTCACCCAGAAAGTACCATAGACTTGCTCCTGTGAGAATATCTCCAGTTTCACAAGTACTGGAGATCAGTGATTTTCTGGAAATCTCTGTTCATATACTATGGCTCATTCTTCCATGCACTCCATAGAGTTCTGGCCCTCACTCATATTTTATTTTCAGGGGAGAACTTCTCTCTGATCCCCCAGCTCATGTTTTGTGGGCCACACAGGGACCATTTCTTTTATGTGATGCTCTAGGAAGCCATCCTTATTGCCACGACCACATTGCCTTAGGACAGAAAAATCCCACAGGACCTCACCCTTCAGATTGAACAGCTAAAGGGGGTGTAGTTCCTTTGGTGCACTGACGGTCATGCACTGTCAGCTAATTACTGTGGTTTCTGATGACTGTATGAACAATGCTAACCATTTAGATAAAAGTGAAAATATAAAACTAATCAGATTCATCCACACATGTGGATTTGATATTAGGATCCTATAGGCTTCTAGACCCATCCTGGGTGGTGCTGATGAGCACTGAACTGGTTCATACAGCCATTGCCTCTTATCAAATTTGCAGAAGAGTTCATTCAATGAACACATTTGAGATTTAAGAAGCAAACAACTGTTCTATAGGAGAGGGACCTTTTGAGATCCCCATTGAGGCTCAAGATATGATATCTCTATTTCTTTATAGTACTGCAGACTATGCCATGTTCAGTGTGGGGAATGAAGCTGACAAATACCGCCTGAAGTATGCCTACTTCATGAGTGGAGATGCTGGAGATGCCTTTGATGGCTTTGATTTTGGCGATGATCCTAGTGACAAGTTTTTCACATCCCACAATGGCATGCAGTTCAGTACCTGGGACAATGACAACGATAAGTTTGATGGTAACTGTGCTGAACAGGATGGATCTGGCTGGTGGATGAACAAGTGTCATGCTGGCCACCTCAATGGAGTTTATTACCAAGGTATGGCTTTCTTCCTTACTTATATGACTTAGTATGCAGTCTATATTTTAATAAAAGGTATAAATAGATTTAAGGACATGAGAAATAATTAGTAATTATATTAGGGGGCTTATTATATAGTTCTATTTTTAAATAATAAATTTATAATGTATTACAACACAAATAAGTATTTTCAGTATAAAAATTGCATTTGCACAAAGAAGCTATATAGTAACAAATGCAATTACACTACACTGGAAGCATGTCAAAGGTGAGTGAGTGCCACATATACAGTGTCACAATTCACATGACACTTTACTAAGAATAAACTATCTCAAGGCCATGTCCTGGTCTGAAGCTGTCATAGGCCTTTCAATTGAACTTCCTGGTTCAGGAAAGTATTCAAAAACTGTCGGAGGTTCATCAGAGTTGATGACTCCACGTTCGGTTTTTCAAGATAAACTATAATCCTCAAGAGGACCAAAACATAGGACTGAGGTAAAGAGATACTAAACAATGAACTTTTCTGTTGACACAAAATATTTACATGAATGCTTTCCAAAATGTTGTTATATTTAACAGGATGGGTCTATCACACATTTATAACACTGGCAGAAATAACACTTCAACACTGAAATAAAGGACAAAAAGTCATACATTAACAAGAGTATCAATCTCCTTTCTTTCTCTCACTTCATGCCAATTTAGTTCTTGATATTAAATCACAATTGAATAATACTGTGATTATACCTCAAATTGGTCCCTCAACAAGAAATCCACCTGCTGTAAAATAGCCAGTGGTTTGTCATTGCGTCTGAAATTACCACCATCAGAGTTGACATTTTGGGTTATGGTATCTCCTCCAAATTTACATATATATGATCTGGATGGACCAACATTACCATATTTATGCTTGTTAACACATTAGCTTGTGTCAGCTGAGCGGTGTATCAGATATAACCAATGAGCAGTAAGCCAGTGTCTGGGGGAATGGAGTAAAGAGCTTGAAATTGTTTGAAAGGGTAGGGGTCCATGGAAACTTGAGAGAAGAGTCCAGCCTATGAGTCTAGACACTTACTTTAGGATGGGAGAAGGCAAGCTATAGTTTGCTCTAAGGCTGGGGTAGTTATGAACACTGATTTTACTTACTAACTGTTGTTACTACCCAACAGTTTTGTGTGGGGAAGCTCTACTGATGCAATAAGATCCATTAAGATGAGCAATCTTACCTCCTCATGGCATTGTCCTAGCCAATAGATGGCTTAAATTCCTCTTTAAAATGATTTACATTTACCTTTTGGTCTTCACAACATTTTGTAAAAATATTTTTCTTATTGATTTCAGAGAGGAAGGGAGAGGGAGAGAGAGATAGAAACATCAATGATGAGAGAGCATCATTGATTGGCTGCCTCCTGCATGCCCCACACTGGGGGATCAAGCTGGCAACCCTGGCATGGGCCCTGACTGGGAATTGAACTGTGATCTCCTGCTTCATAAGTCAACACTCAATCACTGAGCCACGCCAGCCAGGCTTCACAACATTAAAAACAAAACAAAACACCTAATTACCAGCTTGGGTCAAATATTCTCTTAGGAAATTACATGAGAACTGGTGCTTATGGACAAGGAGAAGGCAAATCAACCTAATCTCCACTTTCTAATGGGGATGTTAAATAACATTCCAGACTATTTTCTAAAGTCCCTCATACTTTCCAGTACAATTGTGTTTTCAGATAACTTGCGATCATCTGATCAGGAACTGTGATTCTTGCCGTTCTAACCTCCTTGAAGAAAGATGGTCCATAATGGCTGAGTCCAGGATGACTAAGCTCAGGGAAAGACACCAATTGGGGAACCTGGGATTCTAGCCCTGTTAATAGTGAATATATTTAAAGTGTGAATGTGACCAGAAAGTACAACACAGATGTAAGGGATCCTATATAATAAAAGGCTTATATGCAAATCAACCGAACAGGGAACGATAGGTTGATATGACGCACATTGACCACCAAGGGGCAGACACTCAATGCAGGAGCTGCCCCCTGATGGTCAGTGTGCTCCCACAGGGGGAGGGCCTCTCAGCCAGAAGCCGGGGTCATGGCTGGCAAGTGCAGCGGTGGTGGTGGGAGCCTCTCCCACCTCTGCTGCAGCGCTAAGGATGTCTGACTGACGGCTTAGGCCCACTCCCCTTGGCTGTCAGTTGGACATCCCCCAAGGGCTCCTGGACTATGAGAGGGTGCAGGCCAAGCTGAGGGACCCCCCCAACTGCTCGAATTTCGTGCACAGGGCCTCTAGTTGTTTAATAATCCATTTATTATAAATATAAATTGAGATTTTAGTGATCTTTAGGGATATTTTCAGTTAGTTGATAACACTATAAATTTGATGTGACAATGGTCATTATAAATGACAGTTCTTTATAGACTCTCTGAGGTAAGGAAATACAAGAGCAATGATATGTCCAATTTGTCTTAGGTGGCACTTACTCAAAGACATCTACGCCAAATGGCTATGATAATGGCATTATTTGGGCCACTTGGAAATCTCGTTGGTATTCCATGAAGAAAACCACCATGAAGATAATTCCATTCAACAGAGTCAACATAGGGGAAGGGCAGCAGCACCACCTTGGGGGATCCAAACAGGTCAGACCAGAGCACCATGTTGAAATAGAAACTAAATAAATCATTTTACTCTGAGAATGAATTTTTCACTTCTATTAACCCACAATGTTTCAGAAACTTTTCTGAAAGTTCTTTCTCATTTTCTCTTACCATATTTATCAATTTTGTCTGATATTAAGGATACTTAGCCTTAAATGGAAATTATAACTTACTTTGGATTGTATTCCCAAATTACTGAGCTTTGAATTATTTAAAATTTATTTATTTGATGAGATAACATTTTAGCATACGTCCTAGGTATATATGAAATAATTGCCACATTTTTTTACATTTTAATGACCACATGTTGTTTTATCTTGGTAATTTTTTAAAATTATGCCTTAAATATTTTAGTACATACTAATAAAATTAGTAAATTTTAGTAAAATTAGGAGTAAATTCTAGCATTTCAAATGCCTAAGTATTTTTCCAAATGTATCACCCCTAATTATTCATATTTAATTCTTTTTAAATGGAGACAATTATATGTTTTTAATATATTTTTGTTTTGGTCATAGGCTGGAGACGTTTAAAAGACCATTTCAAAAGTGAATTTACTTTTTTAAAGGACTTTATCTGAATGATAAATATAATATTTTTCATATGGGACAATGGACTCATAAAGCCATACTTCATTTTAAGAGAAAAAAGAACCCATGTTGAAAACTCCACTAACTGTTTTATGTTGGTGATAATTTATCTACATGCCATTTCAATAAACGTTGTGTTTCCTAAGACTAAATACATGGTGCCATTTATTTCTTTCAATTTAGTAATCATAGTTTGGCAATCATCAGTACTTGCTGAGTCCTCACTTTACACCAAACCTTAAACCTGCCTCTTGGGGAAGTATATGAAAAAATAGAAATCATGGCTTTTGCCCTCCAGGCGATATAAGATAAAGATAGAAAAATACAGTAACTCAACGTGACAAAATTTGATATAAAAATATAAACCCAAGTTGCAATCACATAACTAAGTTTCAGAATCCCCAAAGCATAGCTGGAGACATAAGGCTGTTTGGGAATTCTCCCACTAGAACCTTTGGTTCCAGACTCCTGTGGGCTTTCTGAAAGGACTTGAAATCAGAGCAGAGAAATTTAAGGAACAATCTA
Source organism: Myotis brandtii (assembly GCF_000412655.1). Lineage (NCBI taxonomy): Eukaryota > Metazoa > Chordata > Mammalia > Chiroptera > Vespertilionidae > Myotis > Myotis brandtii. Next base: position 72,072 of record NW_005354829.1, on the reverse strand, counting down.
AATCAGTCTCTCACTGAGATTCAGCGGATTGGGGCCGCTGAATCATTCTGAATCTAGGAATATTGAGTTAGCAGCCAGAGATTGGGGAGGACCAGCTTTCCGAAAGGAGTAGTTAAATCTACATCAGATTGACCTTGTAAAGTAATTGATTAATTCTAGGAGGGGAGGATCAGGTTGTTCTGAAATCCTGAGCTTTAGCTTTGGATTCTCTTCTTTTCCACAATTTCTTTCCTAATCCTCTTACTCCCTTGTTCTCATGAGTCCTGATTTTAAATATCCTATTGAAATAAAAACAGGAAAGAGACAACCAGGTACTTGTGGGGCTTTGGGAAATAGGAATGCTTATTCACTATTTGCAGCACTCATTAATTCATGTATCCATGAAACATCCATGCAACTAACATTTATTGAATGCTATTGTTGTACTAGCCGTGGTGCTGGATATTGGGGATATAGCGCACCATAGTATTTTCCTCTCTTCCAAAACTGCTCTATTCTATCCAGGTTTCACGTTCCAAAAAAACCATAACTCATCCTCCTGTCTTCCTTATTCCTCCCTCCCCTGGTCATTAAGCCTGTTAAATCTACCTCTTAAAGGTTTATTATATTCATTTCCTTTTATATACACACACACTACCACAGTGGTTCTCAACCTTCCTAATGTCACGACCCTTTAATACAGTTCCTCATGTTGTGGTGACCCCCAATTTCATTGTTACAAATTGAACATAATTAAAGCATAGTGATTAATCACAAAAACAATATGCAATTATATATGTGTTTTCTGATGGTCTTAGGCGACCCCTGTGAAAGGGTCGTTCGACCCCCAAAGGGGTCACGACCCACAGGTTGAGAACCGCTGCTCTACACATTCTAAATGGGATATACAACATCTCTTGCCAGGTTAGGGCAGTTACCTTCTTCCTGCCCCACACAGTGCCTCTAACCTTGCCTGCCCCAACCTTGTCATGCTTCAAACTACTTCTAAACTCAGAGTGCATAGTCTACCCTGCAAACTCCTGTAGGTGAGAAATTTGATCGTAGATAGGCAGAGTTATATAAATAAGTTTTGATGCAACAATACCATGCCAGTGAATTAGGCCAAGAAAATTATTTTTGAAAAAGAAAAGACCATTGACAAGATCTCAGCAATATGAATATAGCCCTATACTTAACAGTGGGAAATTTATAAATTATTTAGCAGTGGAAGAATGCACAAGCAAGTTAGTTTATTAGTACAATGGAATAGAAAACAGTGATTACATAATAAGCATTAAATCTCAGCATGAACATGGAAACATTTATACAATAAGTGAAAATTTAAGGTGAAAAATAATTCTACAATGGTAATATAAAAAGTGTATGTGCATATACATTTTAAACAAAACATAATTTTGACACCTATGCATTATTTGTACATATTTGTTCTCCCCCAACCAATATATAATGTAAAATTTAATAAAAGTACTTAATACAAAATTAATATAAAGGAGTCTAAAAGTTTCTCTCCCCCCACTCCCCCATGGGGTCACTTGTCCAATGCTCCTTCGAAAATATCACTTATAACACTTTTCAAAAACATTTTGGAATTCCCTGTTCTTGTTGGTGTCCTGAGTACATATTTGGTTTGCATGTTGGGTAATCCACATTGACTGGTAAGACAGGCCTTCTAACTTTCTCTTTATACACCCTACTCTGCTCAACTTGGTATAATGAGTACGTATTAATTTTGTAGTTAGTTTAAAAACCCAATGAGGTAGAGAAAAACAGATGAACTTCAGAATTCTACTTGTTTAGTTATTAATGTACAGTGCTAAACATTGAAGGGCTACAGTTTAAGAATTAAAGCATGGGGTATACGTCCAAATGCAAATGGATCATGTCTCCATTATTTTGATAAACCAACTTTTAGAAATCAACTTTTAAGTGAAACAGTTTGGGATCTCAGAGACATAAATTATTTTTCTTCAGAGCGCAAATCACAAATAACTCTTATTCAACCCTCCCTTTTACTTTCTTGACATAAAAAAACAAAACAAAACAAAAAAACACCTCCAGTCACTACTGAGTGCAAATAGGCAAGCTGAGTACAAAGCAATGTGTGCAGTTATATACTTTAAAAAACATACAGAAGGAAGCTTCCAAAAAAGAAGGGGACTGGTACAGATGTACGGATACCATAACTTCGGGTCATGCAGCTACAGGGCAGAGCCCCTTAATCACCAGATAGGAGTAATCATTCATTGGACAAATGTCAAGATTTTCAAATATACCTCCGAAGTGTTATACCTTTTTTTCAATCCTCCTTCTGTTTAGTAGTTACAATATAAAGACACTATTTCAGATTGTGGGTGGGTTGAAAATGAGTGGGAAATGAAGAAATGTAAATATAGACAACATATTTGAGATCTCTACAAGATCTAAAATTCATAGACTCTGACTCTAACCAGTGTAAACTAGCCAAGACATTTACAGTAGGTATCTTTGGTGTATTAAGATGATAAGAGTGAAAAACAAAGTACACATTTAATCCCGAGGAAAATATATCTACCTGCTGATTTCTTATTGGTTTGCTGTAGCCCAAAAAAGGAGGGGAGAAAAAATTAATGATAATCAGATGAATTAAAGAAGATGGAAAATAATGAGTTAGTGACAAAGAGACCAAGAGTATAGGAAAGACTTCCATATAACTTTTTGTGCTCTCTCTCTCTCTCTGCGTGTGTGTGTCCGTCCCTCAGACGTAAATGTTGAGTTAGCCATACTCCTAATTCACCATTCTCATTCATCTGTGCTCAGTTATTCTCTTGATTGATTCTTTTCATTCAAACTTTCATTTCTTCCCTTCTTCCCATAATAAATAATCAGTCCAATGGATTTGATGTGTTTCATTATTTGTATGCATTTTTATAAATTGTAAATTTTTCTTTTGAGCTATGTATTTTTAAATTATATAAATAGCATTGTGCAATAAATCAGTGTTACTCAGAATGCTTGTCCTCAAATTCTTTGTTACTGGTCTACATTAAAATAAAAAAATAATAGAAAATAACCATGTAGGAAGATTTTTCCTAAATTATCTTTGCTCTAATTTATATTTAAATTACATAAAATGTAATTTTATGTCTTTGGAACCTAGTAATAAAAATTTGGGCTTATATTTTTATATAATTTTTAAATTTATTTTTCTAGTAATTAACTTAATTTTATAATCTAATAGTACTTTGATTGGTTAGAAATTTAACAAAACTAGTCCTTTACCACAAATACTTTGAGAAGCACTGTTAAGGTCTTCGTTGTACTTATTCTTGCACTCAGCACTATCCACAATCTGAGTACTTTATAATTTTTCTTGATTTCTTTTTAAACCAAGGATTTTAAAGTGAATATCATTTGGTTCCAAAGCTTGTAGTTCGTAAAACTCTATTTTAAATTAATATCTAAATTTATTGCATTATGGTCAGAGAGCATAAACTCGATTATATTAATTCTTGAGAGAGACATTTCACAAATTATTTAGGGACAGAGAAATTATCAGAATTAATTGATTCCATAAAAGTGTATATAATCATATTCAGTTTCCAATAATTATCTACATAACAGAAGACTATTAATATTTTTCCTCTTATAAGGAAAATGAACAAACTAAAGATGGACAGGTACTTATTAGCCTCCTTGTAAACATGATCTTTGGCCCAAATGTCCGGTAGTCATGGTCAATTATGAACATTAAAAATAGGTTTGATTGCCTGGCCAGGTTGGCCCAGTGGTTGAGTGTCAACCTATGAACCAGGAGGTCCCTGGTTTAATTCCTGGTCAGGACACATGCCCAGGTTGGGGCTCAGTCTCCAGTATGGGGAGTAGAGGAGGCAGTCAATCAATGATTCTCTCTCATCAATGTTTGTATCCCTCTATACTTTCTCCCCATCTCTCAAAATCAGTGAAAACATATTTTAAAAATAGGTTTGATCATTGGCCTATAGAACACTTCTTCGTATCAGGTTTAAAAGCCTTTCGGGAAGGCTGGCTGGCACAATTTCAAGCTCTTGCTCATCTCAGTTCATTGGGAAATATTTGAGTGACAGAAGAATTCAGGATCATGGCATATAATCAAGTCTTCAATTGGATCAAAGATGTGTTTCCCAAATGAAAATCCATTATCCTTGTCCATCACTCTCATCTCCCAGTTCCTCATCTAGGTTTTCATCTACTGGTAACTTAAAAAACACAGTGACCCAAGGTAAATGGGAACCCTCACTAGATAACTTTGAATGTTGACTCTCCCTAAATAAACAGAGTAGGCAGATTGCACTCTGTGTTGAAAGTGGCCTCTTTTAAATCCTCAGGGGCAAATAGTTAAAGTGTGATTTTTAAAAAAAAATTAAAGAAGGAACTCTTACCATTTGCAACAGCATGGATGGAACTGGAGAGCATTATGCTAAGTGAAACAAGCCAGTCAATGAAGGAAAAATACCACATGATCTCACTCATTCATGGATAATAAAGACCATTACAAACTTTTGAACAATAATAGATACAGAGGCAGAGCTGCCTCAAACTGATTGTCAAACTGCAGTGGGAAGGCCAGAGAGGGTTGGGGGGCAGAAGGGAGGGGAGTAAGAGATCAACCGAAGGACTTGTATGCATGCATATAAGCATAACTAATGGACATAAGACACTGGGGGGTAAGGGAGGGCAGGGGATTGTCAAGGGCGGGGGAAAAAAGGACACATATGTAATACCCTTTGTAATACTTTTAGCAAAAAAAAAATAATAATAAATTAAAAAAAAAAGATATAATTACTAGATAGCAAAGTCAACTGCACCGGTGTTCTCCCGGATAACAGAATAATCTTTTGTCAGGCCTCTTAAGCCACACCCAGTGTAACATTGAAAGGACATGATTCCTCATCTTTGCCTTATCTCCAAGTTTTGGATAATATCTATTCATTGCAGCTCTTTGAAATACTGGTGACAATGTCTAAAACTTATCTCTGAGCAAGAAATGCTGCTAACTTGGTTTTTAATGAAAGAAAACACACAGCAAGTTGCAAGAGTGCTCTGGCTTTTGCTCAAACACCACCTCCTTATGGAGGGAGACAACTCTAATAATTACTATTTTCTAAGTTCCACACTTTATTCAGATTTCACCAGTCTTTATACTAATGTATTTTCTCTATTCCAGGATCTCATCCAGGATATGTTACATTTAGTTGTCACATCTACTTAGTTTTGGTAACAGTTTCTTAGTCTTCCTTGTTCTGCATGACCTGCTTAGAGGAGTATATTCTGGTACACCGGTAGAGTATTTTGTAAAATGACCCTCATTTTGGGTTTTTCTGCTATTATTCTCCATAACTTTTTCTTGCATTTCATCTAAGCAGAATTTTACCCAAATGCCTTCTGTAAGTTGCCCTGGTTTTACTATAGAACAGTACATTAAAAATAGGTTCCAGTAAGAATCACAGAGAATGATATGGATATTAGTAATTAAGTTACCCCATACTTTTCATATAATTCCTTGCTGTGGGAAGGCTAAGTACCTTACAGATGCTATTTCCCAGATCTCAATACATCACGATTAATTTAGTAGCAACTGATAGGCTTTGTTCTCTAATCTTTAATAGAAGAACCACATGAAACCAGCAGAGAAGTGTACCAAATTTAATGCATTTAGGATATATGGTGTTAGAATGAATCCACATTGTAGATATTAATACATCAATTGGTTATTCAACTATATAATGATTTTATTTTTCAAAAATAGCATTTATATTTTAATAAATGTTCAATGCAAAAAAGTTGATAAATCTAGTTAAATTTAGTATAAATTTAAAAGTTTCTTAAATTACTTAAAGCACAGTATAAGTAAAATTAATTTATCTTGAAACTGAATTATTTAAATGATAATACAGTTAAAATAAAAATAAATAAAGGAGTGGGTGGGACCTGTCACCCCCCCCTCTCTCTCTCTCTCCCTCTCATACATACATCACACATTCACACATACACTCATGATTACTTAGTGGAAGCCTGATAAACATGAAAATTATGCACAGAGACAGCAAAAGAGAATGATTATTGCATTCACACATACACTCATGATTACTTAGTGGAAGCCTAATAAACATGAAAATTATGCACAGCAAAAGAGAATGATTATTATATTATTAGAAAATCTAGAACTTAATTTCAAAAATACTCAAAACTTATTCAATTAAATGACCATTAGTCTGGGCACAGCTCAATTATAAGGAATAAAGTAGATTTCTTTCCTGAATAAAGACTTAAAGAGAAATGCATGTGACAGAATCAAAGAAGATCAAGAAAAATTCATGCATTAGTACAGTTCAGAATCATTTCTGTGTATTTTAGGAAACTCTCATCTTCTCTCCACACTATAACTTCCAGGACAACCATCCGGAATCAGGGTAGTGATGAGGTCTGAAAATAAAGGTTGCTCTTGCACAGATCATCACACGAGCTGATTCATCTTTCACAGGAAGCAGCTTGGTTAATAACAGACTTTTACAACACCCTTGAAATGCAGGACACCAGTGGAGAAAATAAGACAAAGCTCAGTAGCCTTGCCAATGTGTTCCAGTTAGTCCTTCAGAGGCCAGTGACTGCTGTACAAACCCGAGGCAAAGGCCCTGAGAGAGTATTTTGCGTGCCAGAATAACCTAAATTTTTATAATTCATGCATGTCAAACTTTAATTAATTTTAGTACTTTCCAATTGTGCATTTAATACATCTTAACCAAGTATTTCCTATCAAAGTACCATTATCTTCTTGTTATTAGGGCAATAATAAATGAACATATTCATGTCAATTGTTATGATAGAAGACACAAGAAGTACTTTTCAAGAGACTCTTGCACTTTGGGGGCCAGAATTAATTCTGATATTTTAAGGAACATTTTACACAAAATGTAACAGAAAACAATGCAGAACTGATATGTCACGCCCTGCTCTGTGTTCTAACAGTACTTTGAATAGACCTCACAGAAGTTTTCTCCTTGTTTTGGATTAGTTTAAAACTTATGAGATTGTAGATATTCATCATTTTGATCTACTAAAATGGTAAATTTCCTGTGGTTTAACTTCTTAGTTGCGTATGCACTTGATGTGTTCACCAATTGTAAGCAACTTGAAGGTACAAGACCGTACATTATTTCTTTCTATCTCAAGAACATAGCATGCAAGACTGACAATTAGTGAACACAATAAATAGTTGTCACATTTAAATGAATGGATAAGGAAGTAAACTCTCAGAATTCAATACATGTAAAATCCATCGGTAAAGAAAAGGATGTTCCTTTACTGCCCTGGCATGTATGTCCCAAGAAAGGATAAATACCCCATTCAAAAGAAAGCTGAGGGGTTTTGTTTGTTTTTTATTTGTCTGTATTTTTAAGTTATGTTTACACAATGGCAGATATTTAGATGACTCACACATATTTTGCTCTTCATGTGTAAGTTTTCATAGGTAGATATAGGTTAAAACTGAAACCTATTGACAGCTATAGAATTTCTAGTCTTTTTACACACATTATACACCATACAAATGAAAACAATTCTAGTCCTTCCAGCTGTGATGGCCTAATAGATGCAGGAATCCCTGCATCTAAATATTTACAATGTGTGGGACGTTATATTAATTTCAAAAGGATGAATAAATCAAACATCCTTTTCATTAGAACAAAGGAAATAAGATATAGGCCCCTCTGAGAAAAATGCAGAGATTGTGATTTCAGAAACTGGAAATTGCTCAAATTATTTTGCCATTTGTAAAAAAATATCCTTATTGTCACATGCTTTTAAAAATGGTACTCCTGGTATTATTTGTTGCCTGTTCATCTGCATGGCTTTCTGTCTAAACAAAACCTGCCTTTCCATAGCTGGTAACATGGCTTGTTCAGGGGGTGGAGAGACCAATCTAGGGCTCAGGGCAGTGCCGGCCAAGAGAAGGCCCAACCCAAGTGCCCGGTAGGGGAATTCCGGCCCTGTAGCACTGACATGGGAACTTTCTATTTTGGGGCATTGGGACACATTCCAGGAACAATAAAAGCTACCATTCCTGCGGCTCCTAATGTGTATATCCCACATGTAATGCCTTGCAACAACCCTGCAAAATAAATATTGTCATATTTATTAGTACGTGCTTGCCTAGCATTGGACTAGAGAGTGTGCTGTGGTTTCATTAAGCTTAGTGTGGGGGAGACATGAAATAAACAAATAACTTCCCAAATCGCTATTGTCCAGCAGTGACAAAGTACCCGGCTAATGGAATAGCAGCTGAGGGTGGTTGCTCTTCGGATAGAGTGGTCAAGGATGGCCTATCTGAGGAGATGCCATCTGAACAGAACCCTGGAGAAAGTGAGATATGCTGATACTGGAGAGAACCATGGAACAGCAAGGATGATGCCCTCAGGTGGTACCTTGGAAATGCCCTGACAATGGCACCAGAGTGAAGGGATTTAATCAGAATGTTTTCTGTTAACTTACTTGCAATCAGATTATGTCCAACAAAATCACCTGAAGTCTCCCAGGTTAGACTCTGGGGACTTCTTCCATACACATGTTCACCTCCCAAGAAGGGCACTTCCTGCGGGCAGAGGAAAACATGAGAAAGTGAAGCCTGAAATTCCTGCCCATGCCTGACAGGTTGCCGGTTCAGCCACTGTAGACAAGTGTGACTCAGCTTCCCATGGCGTCATTGCCCTGCTGCACCTGGATGGGGCTCTCGGTCTCACACTGAGCTCTGCAGCGGCCTCTGGAAATCCAAGAAAACCACCGAAGGGCTGACCTGGATCAGACAAAGAGCCTTCCACATATCAAGCAGTGAAGGAGAGCTCTGCCTTGAACCTGGGTTTTCATCCATTTGTACAAGATTCACATGCCTACGGAGCCTGAGGCAGTGGGTCAGCTTCACAGCTGTGGAACCCACCTATGCTTTTTTGCTCAAATGAGGACCCACACTTTTTTGGGGGGATATGAAGACCAATAAAATAAATCAATTCTCAGTCCGGTCAATTCTCACACCTGTTTCAGTCCAGTCCCCACAGGCCAGGCCGAGGGACCCCACTGGTGCACGAATTCATGCACCAGGCCTCTAGTAAAGAAACGAATGTGTCCAGAAGCTCAGAACTGGGAAATGCTGTAGCTGGGACAATGAACCTAGAATGATTGGAGTCAGAGGCTGCTGTCGTAACCATTTTGGATGGAGAAAAATTATCTGTTCAAGGTAAGTTTTTAGGAGGCCTTTAGTCATTTTTTAAAAGTCAGATCATCCAACCATAATTCCTACATAAAGTGAAATATCGTTTGTCAAATCTCTGTTTCACTGTGGGCTACAGCTAGCATGCCTCCATATTCCTTCAAGTACTCAAGTTCGGTGTGTTCTCCTATGTTCCCCTCTGGATTTCCAAAGCCACCTTGTTCCTGGAATGTGGGATCTGCCCCTCTCTGCTGCTGCTTTTGCAACAGCTTATGGGAAGCAAACAAGCATGGGGGAATTGAGCAAGAACTGCTGGGACACCAACCTTGGAGAAGAAGCAAGGAATGTAGAATGCATGTTGACCATCCAAACAGGACGAAGATAATGATTAATCGAATCTCCTGCAGGTTTAAATGAGATGGGAACTGGGAGGGAAGGCAGTCCTCTTTTCTTGCAGCTGGGGTGCTGCTCCTCAAGAGCCAACCCCCATCCCTCTCGGAAATGATGTGTTCCATGTGGATTTTCGGCCTGGTCCTGAGCGTGGCGGGCACAGTTTGGGTATGGTGCCTTTGTTTTCTCTTCTTGCCTTCTCTCTGGCGGTTATTTCACAGAGCTCGCAGGTCTGAGTCAGTGTTATGCATGTCCTCCCACACTGTTGGCTCCCCCAGCTCTAGGCCATGAAGGCAAGTTCCCAGATGGGCCAAACATCTCAAGAGTACAGGGTAATATGGCCCTAAGAGGAAGGCTTAGGGGGATCAACGTGTATAAATTCACAGGGGAAGCTTTAACATTTGTAACTTAGGCTTACAACATATTTTTTAAAGGAAAGATATCTTTGCCAGCTTAATTCCTACAAAGCCTTGAGATAGTTAATGCTAGTTAACATAAAAAAACATTCACATAAGTTTTTAAAACCTAACTATTATTATTATTATTATTATTATTTTGCTATTTGTCCAGAATAAGCAGAACAGTGGTTTAATATGGTTTTTCTGAAAGGTAGTTTTTGTGTTTCTTTTCAGACAAATACAAAACAAGTAAGCTATTTTTGCAAATATATTACAAAGCAAAGCCAGGAGAGATTAATTAATAAGACAATTTGGTTTTGGGAAGCAATTATATTCTTTTAAGGTAATTACTAAATACTGTAATAACTTCTAAAGTTTGACTACAGAAACCTATAGAAAAGAAGAGAAACTTTATTCAACAAGGCTTTTGAAACACTTTAATCTTATAAAAACATGATAAACCTAGGCTGTGGATTATTCCAATTTATTTATTTTCCTTCATCACTCATAAACCTGAATACCAGAGCAGAAAAAAACTAAAAAGGGTTTCTAACTTAATTTTCTCCCTTATAGTAAAATAATAAGTAAACATTTTTATGGGAAATAAAACTAACATCATTTGCTGTGATGATGTTTTGGATAATGTATAACTTTCAGTTATTTCTCCCTGTTATTGGCATAAATATTTAACTTTTACCTGCTTGCATTGTTGTGCCATTTTATTCTGAAGTATATTTGAATTTATAATTTTATTTCTTAGACAAAAAGATTGTACTTGTTACTTTAAATAAGTTGTTCTTGATTACCTGAATTAGTATTACTATTATTGGGGTATTTTTTAATGAGATGACAAATGTTAACTAATTATAAAAATAAACTGAGGTTAAAATAGCAAAGTCCTTGTAAGTTGGTGGCAAAAATAGCTAAAATCTAAAACCTGCATTGATTTGTTGGGATAGAAAGTCTTATTGGAAGAATACTTTTTATATCTTATTTTATCTCATAGATCACAATAGAAAAATTTTTAAATCTGTGTTTCTATTATAAGGTGTTCAAAAATGTTGTCAGTCATGGACCATTATTTTTACTTTCACTCTACTTTTCCTCATTTCAAACACAAAGAAACTATTACATGAGTGAGCAGCCTAAAAAGCATGTCTGAGTTTAGTTGAACTGACCACATTTGTATCCTTGGAATATATTTGCTCAAATTATGGACCCATAAGGTCATAGTAGAAACTTAAAGGTGAGACAGGCATTAAGCCAAGACAGTGCAGGCTTTTTCCTACTGGAACAGAAATTATAGGAGGAAGAACCCGTTGAATTTTCCAATTATCTATCTCCAGATCTTAATGAAAATGAAAAGGTAAATTTTAACCAATTTTTTTGCTTCAAATAATTTCCCTTTCATAATAGAGCTTTGAAGAGGACTACCATTTAATAAATGCTTTAGTATCAAACACAGTTAAGAAATTTGTACAACCTATCTCCTTTAATTCTCACAACTTCATAAAATGGGTATTAGGATTCTCATTAGAAAGATGGGAAATCTGAAGCTCGTAGAGGCCCTGACGCTGGCACTCCTAACCTCTGGAAACCCCCCTCCTCTTCTTGGGGTTGACAGGCATGCCGGTGTCTTTCCTTATCTTCTCACTGTTCCTTTCTTTTGTGTCTGTAAATGAATCCTTAAAGACTACAGAGACCGATAAAGGTGAATTTATACTTGAAGGAGGAGGTGTGCGTGGCCCCAGACCTGACCCCAGACCTGCATCTTCCTGCAGAGAGAAAGAATGGCCCTTCTGTGCTGATGAAGACTGGGTGAGCAGTGGGCATGGGGAACGGGAGACTCCTTCCTTGTGCTGTTAGAAACATACATACGCTGACCCATTAGGTCACAGAAAACTTTTCCAATGGAAGTAATCTAACAGTTTCTTACATGTCAAATGAAAAAAGACAAATGAAAAGGAACCTAGTCCTGAGAGCACTATTTAAATTACCTCCCATACTCTGGTCATTAGTGGATTAGGAGAATGGATTTTAGTTGTCTATTCAGATAGATACTAGGAATCTGAATATTATGGCCTCGGGATTTCATGAGGCCTAATTTATGATTGAGGGGCCCCTCATTTCAGAATTTCTCTATGATCTCTGCCTAGTCCTCCTAAATTACTTTTAAATTAAAGGATGATCTGATGAGATTGAGGAGGGGAGCAATAGGAGCTGCATGGCAACCTTCAAAATTGTACTGAACCCAAGAGATAGGCCCTTAATGTAATGTTTTTCTTTTCACTTTCAGAACCAAAAATGCCCTTCCGGCTGCAGGGTACAAGGGTTGATTAATGAAGTCAATCAAGATTTTACAAACAGAATAAACAAGCTCACAAATGAACTCTTTGATTATCAGAAGAACAATAAGGACTCTAGTTCACTCATCAGGAATATAATAGAACAGTACAGAAGGCATTTTGCCGACTCTCACCGTAAGTATTACATATTTAGTGCTTTGATTTTATAACACACAGCAAAACAACAACATCAAAAATTCTAAACATGGTGTCTCCTTATAGCAACTGAGATTTCATTCCAAAATATTTCGTGTAGAAACACATACCCTTAAGATATTGCTGAATTTTTAAGGAGGAGCTTGCAATTGTGTTGTTGTTATAATGTCAAGAAGAGTTGCTTAATGTAAGTCAGAATTTTGGATTGAAGACTAGAATTTAAGTGTTTTCTTTTCAAAGGTACATACTGAAAATAAGTTGGGCCCAACCTGCTGAGTAGACATATTTGTTTCTATCTAACAGACGAGGAAGCAGAGAGGTCAAGGAACTTGCTTAAATATCCAAAGCTGTCATGTGATGGAGTTGGGAGTTCTACCCATAGACTCCACTAAGCAGATTACGCAGCATTGTTGTTTATTTTTAATTAAAATTATATAGCCATGTTAGCTTTCTTATAGAACAAGGGCTCAACCACATTAGGACCAGGAAGCAATGGGATTGTTCTGGGCCTGGGCAGCAAGCTTAGTGAGACCCCAGGTCCTAAAGCCTTGCTTGACTCTTTATATCTTAGGAGACACTGGACTAATTTAAAGTCAATGGTGCAACATAATTGGCAAGAGAGTGATCCTGTTGAACTAAAACAACATAAAAAAAGTTTAGGAGCCGAAACCGGTTTGGCTCAGTGGATAGAGCGTTGGCCTGCGGACTGAAAGGTCCCAGGTTTGATTCCGGCCAAGGGCATGTACCTGGGTTGCGGGCACATCCCCAGTGGGAGATGTGCAGGAGGCAGCTGATCGATGTTTCTCTCTCATCGATGTTTCTGGCTCTCTATCTCTCTCCCTTCCTCTCTGTAAAAAATCAATAAAATATATTAAAAAAAAAAGTTTAGGAAAAATTTCAAATCCACAGATAGGAAGAAAACCCTAGTAATAAAATCCAGAAACATAATTCCCAGTACATCATGTCCGGTTTTCAATAAAAAAAAAAATTACAAGGAAAAAAGCATACATTAAAGAGGCAGAGCAAGCATCAAAACCAGACATGATTGGGGTGTTGTAATTATCAGACTGGGAATTTAAATCAAATATGATGGATATGCTAAGGATTCTAATGAATAAAGTAGACAGCATGCCCATGCAAGAACATGGGCAGTGTAAGCAGAGAAATGGAAATCCTAAAAAAGAACTAAAAAGCAGTGCTAGAGATAAAAAAACAACAGACAGCCCTGACCGGTTTGGCTCAGTGGATAGAGCGTCGGCCTGCAGACTGAAGGGTCCTGGGTTCGATTCCAGTCAAGGGCATGTACGTTGGTTGCAGGCGCATCCCCAGTAGGGGGCATGCAGGAGGCAGCTGATCGATCTTTCTCTCTCATCGATGTTTCTAACTCTCTATCCCTCTCCCTTCCTCTCTGTAAAAAATCAATAAAACATACTTAAAAAAAAAAACAGACAGAGTGAAGAATGCCTGTGATAAGCTCATTAGAAGACTGGGCATGGTTGAGAGGATATATCAATAGAATCCTCAAAAACCTATACATTCAATTTATACATTAGTCCAAATCTATAGAATGTACAACACCAAGAGTGAACCCTAAGGTAAACTATGGCCTTTGGGTGATTTTGATGTATCAATGTAGGTTCATACTTGGTTAAAAAAAAAGACCATTATGATGAGTGATGTTGATAATGAGAGGCACTATGAATGTTTGGGGGCAGTGGGTAGACGGGAAATCTCTATACCTTCTTAATTTTCTTGGAAACCTAAAACTGCTCTAAAAAATGAACAATTGATAACAATACATACAAAAAGAAATAAAAATAGAAAGTTGTGTGGAAAAAAAAAGAAAATCCAGGAACATGTTCAAGCCCTGTGAGTAAGGATATGATAAAATAATTGGAATGTGATCAAACCAACTATTTTATCTCCTAATTATCTTTAAAATTCCAAAGAGATTTTCTTCTGCAATTATTTGGAATTCTAATTGCTGGTAGGGCACCTTAACTGACACCCATGGATGACTACAGGACATAACATTGTCCAAAAATCAAACGCCTAATAGATTTTCAACTCATAAATTAAATACCAAGAGAACAACCTATTATCAAAGTAACATGGGGAATATTTCTAAGTAAATTTCCTTCTTTTACTGGCTATTTCAAGCAAATCACTCAGTAGCTGCTTCAATATCCATATTTTCTATTTCAGACAATGATAATGCATATCACCGAGTGTCAGAAGATCTGAGAAGCAGACTTGAGACCCTGAATCGCAAAGTCACAGAACAAGTACAGCAGATCCAACTTCTGCAGAAAAATGTCAAGGCTCAGCTGGTAGATATGAAGCGACTGGAGGTAAGACAGTGTGTGGCTCTGTCACCAGATTTCCTTATTTTGAACAGTAGGAAAATGGGAGGCAATAGTCATTCGCTGAATGCCTACTGTACATAGAGCAATGTGTTCTATATCCATTATCTAACTATAAAGTAAGAATTATTCCCCCACTCTACAGGTGGAAAAAAATAAAGCTCAGTGATATTAAGTAAAATTTCCCCAGGCACACAGATAGTAAATTTCAAAATCAAATATTCAGTCCCTGCTTATCTTATTCAAATTCCTGATACTGCCAATCTTCCAAGTCCTCAGCCTCCCTGAAGATCACTTCGTCAGTGTTTCCTTTCACAGGAAATAGCAACTTGCTCTTGATCTGTTCTAAGATAAACCCAAATAGTTCCTATTGCTTCTCTTGGCTAGCCTAACAACACCCAGCATCTCTTCCACTGAGGTTACTACATAAATGGAGAATAAAATATGGGTTGGTAGGTCTCCAAGTCAAAGAAATGAAAACCATTTCCAAGAAATAAACTACTAAGAACTCAATAGACATCTTTTATTTATTTATCTCTACCTTTCTTTCCTTATCTTTCTCCTCCTTTCTCTAGGTGGACATTGATATTAAGATCCGATCTTGCCAAGGGTCATGCAGCAGGGCTGTAGCACGTACGATAGATCTACAGGACTATGAGGGCCAGCAGAAGCAAGTTGAAGATCTCATTGCCAAAGACCTACTTCCGCCTAAATACACACAACACTTACCATTGTTAAAGATGAGACCATCTTTAGATTTCGTTCCCAGAGTGGACAAGGATAAGCTTCAGGCAACCTTTCCAGAGTTAAAGCCTATGCTGGAAATGCAGCAGATGGCAATGGTGATAGAGAGGTCTGGGACAGCTGGGACTCACCGCGGAGACTCTGCTGTTCGTGGAGCAGGATCAGCACCTGAAACCCCCAGGAAGCCTGGACCTGGCAGTAGTGGGAATCCGAAACCTGGGAGCTCTGGACCTGGTGGTGCTGGTACTCGGAACCATGAAAGGCCAGATAGCACAGGGCATGGGAGCGTCAGGTTTGACAGCCCAGACTGGGGCACATTTTCAGAATCTTCAGAAAGTCTAAGTCCAGGGACAAAGAAAGAGTACCACCACACGGGTAAACTGGTCACTTCTGAAGGAGGGAAAGAGCTTCTGATCGGTAAAGAGAAGGTTATCTCTGGTGGCCTAACCTCCAGTCGCAGTTCATGCTCTAAAACCATTACTAAGATTGTCATAGGTGCTGGCGGCCGCAAACAAGTGACGAAAGAAGAGGTCACCTCTGAGGATGGCTCGAACTGTGGGGACGCCACTGATTTAGACTCGTTCCATACTTCGTCCAGGGGTAGCCTAGACGAATTCCGTCATAGGTTCCCTGAGGAGGCTGCTTTCTTGGACTTGTCACCTGGGTTGAAAGAGTTTCACTCTATGGGCTCAACATCTGCCCCTTTCGGGAACTTAGAGGAAACCAGTTCTCACCACGTCAGCGAAACTCATACCACCAAGAAAGGCCGAGCTAGAGCTCGCACTACCAGAGGTATCCGCACTTCTCTAGACTAAGTTATTCTTGCGATGTGCTCCCACAGCACCTTGCGCTTCTTTCCTAGCCCTCTTTCATGCTCTGTTAAAATTACAGCTTTTTGGTTTGTTTTTCATGCTCGACTGTAAATTCCACGGGGGCAGGGACTTGGTCTATCATGCTCATCTCTGTATCCCAAATGCCTAACAGTGCAGAAGGTCGCCATTCAATAAATTCATGTTTAATGAATCCCTCTGAAACTCGATTTTGAGTTTGTCTAACCAAATTATTTTACCATTCAAAATATGCGTTGCTGGAATTGTTACCCAATTTACTGACCGTATTGTTTGGAATAGCTCTCAGTTGAAGTTGAGATCAAGTTATAGTAGTGCTAAATGTTGCTTAGATATCTTTGCTGGTTACTTGCTCTTAATCAGTACATGCAAGTAAAATTCCAAATTCATTGAGGAAATCCCCTTTGCAATTTGTAGGTATAAGTGCCTCTTGTTTGCTTATGATTCATTCCAGTGTAAATGCATGTTTTCTCTATGGAGAGAAGGAAGGAAGGAAGGAAGGAAGGAAGGAAGGAAGGAAGGAAGGA
>NW_005354829.1:49510-54956 GCF_000412655.1 Myotis brandtii | reverse complement strand
AGGGAGGAAGGAAGGAAGGAAGGAAGGAAGGAAGGAAGGAAGGAAGGAAGGAAGGAAGGAAGGAAGGAAGGGAGAAGGGAAAGGAAGCCAGTATCTACCTTCATTTAATCTGGGCCATTCCTATCTTTGTAAAGTTAAATGAGAGTAACTTCTTCCAACCAGCTTAATTTTTTTTTTAGACTGTGATGATGTCCTCCAAACACATCCTTCAGGTGCCCAAAGTGGCCTTTTCAATATCAAGCTACCGGGATCCAGTAAGATTTTTTCAGTTTATTGCGATCAAGAGACCAATTTGGGAGGATGGCTTTTGATCCAGCAAAGAATGGATGGATCACTGAATTTTAACCGGACGTGGCAAGACTACAAGAGAGGTTTCGGCAGCGTGAATGACAAGGGGGAAGGAGAATTCTGGCTAGGCAATGAATACCTCCACTCGCTAACCCTGAGAGGCTCTGTGCTTCGGGTTGAATTAGAGGACTGGGCCGGGAACCTGGCTTATGCAGAATATCACTTGAGGGTAGGCTCCGAGGCAGAAGGCTATGCCCTGCAGGTCTCTTCCTACAAGGGCACGGCGGGCAATGCTCTGATTGAGGGTTCCGTGGAGGAAGGCACAGAGTACACTTCTCACAATGGCATGCAGTTCAGCACCTTTGACAGGGATGCAGACCAGTGGGAAGAGAACTGTGCAGAAGTCTATGGAGGAGGCTGGTGGTACAACAACTGCCAGGCAGCCAATCTCAATGGCATCTATTACCCTGGGGGCTTCTATGACCCCAGGAACAACAGTCCTTATGAGATTGAGAACGGAGTGGTCTGGGTCCCCTTCCGAGGAGCCGATTATTCCCTCCGGGCTGTCCGCATGAAAATCAGGCCCCTGGTGACCCAATAAGCAGAAAGAGTGGAAGTGAGAGCACTCCGTTTTGTTTAGTGAAGTGGAGGAAAAATAAGGAAGATGAAGGAGTCAAGATTCCTTACTACCTAAAAAATTCCCCGGTGCTATTTTATTATTCTCTGTACTGTAGCTAAATGTAACTGAGTCATATTAGTGCTTCAAAAAATAAAGTTACGTGATTTTTTGTAAATCTTTCAACTAGCTCTGTGAGTTTTAAAATTTCTATAAGGATACACCAAGGGACATCTGATCTCAGTGCATCAGAAAGGGACTCAAAAGCTCCTCTTCCTCTCCGCAGCAGTGTTGTTTGGAGAGCTTCTCTTCCCACACCAAAGTCATAGGGCTGTTGCACAGTAAAGAAGTTATTTCATCCAGGCCATTTGAATGACTTTAAACTAATATTTTTAACTTGCAAAGCACTCAGTTTAACAATGGCTGGCTTGTGTAGAGGAATTGACTAAGTTCTTTTATCTTTTCTGTTAGTAAGCAAATCCATGCAGGCAGGAGAGCCATTCTTTCCAAATAGAAATAGAAATCTCTTCATTAAGGTTTCAATGAAGACCACAATACACACTTATTTCCCCCAGAGTCTAATCAATTTCTTTAAATAAAAATACTTGGGAAAATGCATTTAAATTTTTAAAAAATATTTACAAGTCTTCCAAAAACAGACGGCAAATACAATTGACAATTTCCACAGCATTCATCTCACTTTATTTTTCTACTGATTATAAAGTATAGTCCGTGATACATTCGTTGTTATGAAAGTAAAACAATTTGTTTGAAAACATCTCACTAAATATGATTTATACTCTTCATAAATTCAACATATTTACATTGGTCGATATTTTATTTTGATAAGTTGCTTCTTTGATCTTGGTGGCCTTGGCTCCTGCTCCATATTTTTAACTCATATTTTCTTTTAGTGAGAACTACTTGCCATTTATTCTTGAAAATATATTAAAAGATCCCAAACGCATTGGGATCCCAGTACATTGCCCTCAATTGCATAGTTTCTATCACAATGTAACTGCATCCTTTCTCCTTATAAGGAAAGGAGGGAGGAAAGAAGAGAGGGAGGGAGGGAGGGAGGGAGGAAGGGAGGGAGGGAGGAAAACTAAGAAGGAAGGTGGCTAGGGCTAGGGACCAGAGCATGGGGAGCAGAGGGAATGTGAGCATAAGAACTTGCAAGTGAGTTACATATGAAGCGCCAGTATTCTTGCATTTCTTTATGTGAAATTAAAAATCCTTGCTACAAATAAGTGATATACCTCCAAATCTTTGGATACTTGGATAAGAACTTCTTCAGAATTAAAAGAAGCTTCATTTATTTCAGACAATGAAGTTGCCTGTTATCTCTATGCCCACATGTTGACACTCACACACTTGGAGCAGGAAGAATTTTATTTTCCAGCATATCACACTATTAGGGACAGAATCATGTCCTAAAATGAAAGTGACTCTGAATGTGAAGGACTATGCGTTTCTCATTCATTTTGAAGGCTTTGTGTTTATTAGCAAAGAATAGGTAACTTCTTTTAATTTAATAAACAATAGCTAATATTAGCGCAATCATGAAATTAGAGATACAATTTGGTTGTGAGAGGACAATGAATATCTCTTTTCCATTTTACCTTATCTTTAACCTATTGCCTTATTTCATTTGTTTCTGAAATTAAATATCAATTCAACTTCTCTGATTCACATTCACATGGAAGCCCACTTTAACTTGATTTTCACTTGGTTACCACTCTCTTGAAATTCTTCTCCTTAAAGTCAACAATAACATTGTAATAATAAATTTAATTTCCTTCCTGCCCGACCTCCTTGAAACATCTGCTACTATGGTCCCCATCCTTCTCTTCAACCTGTCATTTCTCTTGTTTCCGGTATACCACTCCCACCGGTGTCCTTCCCCAGTCTTTTTAACTGGCCAATTCTTTCTTAGACGACTCCTTAAATGGAGGAGTTTCTCATTACAATAATATTAAGACTCATTTTTAACAGTTGGAAGTAGGTTTGACCCATGTGGCTTCAATAAAACAAAAACTTATTTCCTGTTCACAGAAATGTCTATAGAAATATGTCCCCATAGTGTCTTTAGGAAGCCATCATCCTGATAAATGGCTTCCATCCTCAAGTTTACCTCATGGTCCAAACATCATGTCCTGTGGAAATCTGGAAGGAAGAGGAGAGGCAGAAGAGAACACAAGTGCCTTCTCTCTTTGAAGGAACTTTCCTGGATGCTCCATACCGCACTTCCACTTAAATGTCATTAGCCACAGGTCAGTCACATGGACATACCTCGCCACAGGAGAGGCTGAGACACCTGTTACCCTGTTATACAGGCTCTCCTAAGTAAGATTAGGATTCTGTTCCTAAGGAGGACACAGAAAATACATGTGGGGTAGGCAATTAGCAGGTTAACCAGACCATCTTTTCTCACCCTGCATATATATTTTCTCCTTGGTTGATTTGACAGTCACCACAGTTTTAATGGGGTGGTGATAGCCAAATCTAAAACTTCAGCCCTGTAATTCAGATCCATGATTTCAACTAACACTGAACACATCCAGTTAGAGATTTCTTATTAATTTGTCTAAGATCGAACCAATTACCTTTTCATCAAAACCTGTTGCAACTTTATTTCTTATCCTAGTCAGGGGCATCATTAAACCTCTAGTTTCCTAATTTAGAAATTTTGGGCTCCTTCTCAGCTTCTTTATTAAAATTCTTATATCCAATCTATTCCCAAACCATCTTCTAATCTAGAATTGGCCATTCCTATAGCACTTTGTGGTCTGATGTTTATCTTGTGTTAATCTTTTCTCATTTAGGCTGCTTACAGTCTCTTAATCTTTTGCTTTACCACCCTTCTTTTTTGTTCATTCAATTCTCAACAAAGAAACTCTCAAAAATAAACCCAACCATGTCTTTCTCCTGCTTAATGCCTTATGTTAAGGTTGAGTTAAAACAAAACAAAATGAAACCAGACAACCAATGGGTCCGGGCTGCCTGTCACTACTTGAGCCAATTAATGAGAGCCAGGGTTGAATCATATATGAGCGTTTATTCCAATAATGCCAGCAGTATGGGAGAGCAGCAGGTCACCCGGGAAAGTCTGCTCTGCCTCCCCCCAATAGGCCACTGCTTATATTTGGTACAAGGACAAAGATGGGGAAGTAGGCAAAAGGAATGAGCATGGGTATCCAAAATGGATATAATGGTTATAGTTTATAGGCAATGGGGGCTTGGGGTTTGCAAAGGGCTGGGGCCTCCAGTTTCTGCAACAACGTTGTTAATCTTTCCATGATAATAGGCAGCTCCCAGATGAAGAGGGGCCATATTTCTAGGTCCCTGGTACAACTCACAGCCACGTTCGTATGTGAACATGATTAATATTCTTATAATTAATAGCTAGTCCCCAATATCCTATTTCTGTCCCCAACAAAAAGAACAAACACACAAAAAAACAGATACATAGATACAGAGAACAAAATGATGGTTGCCAGAAGTGAGGGGTTGGGAGGATGAGTGAAATAACAAGTACACGTTTCCAGTTATAAAATAAATAAATCATGGGGATACAATGCACAGAGTAGAGAAACTAGTCAATAATATCTTACTATGTTTTGTGACAGATGGTTACTAATCATGGTGATCATGTTATCTATATACATAAAAAGCTAGCGACCTGAATGCCATAACAACCAGAATGAGCAGTCACCATGACTCCCACTGCAGCCAGCAAACCAGCCCGATCTGGGGGTGGGGCCCGCCAGCCAACCTCAAACGGCCCCTCCGCCCAGCCAGCCACACCCGAGATTGCCCCCCCAATAGAGGGTGCGGCTGGCTGGCCAACCTCCTGCAGCCCCTCCCCTGGCCAGCCCCACCCCAGATCGGCCCCCCACCCTGATCAGGGGCAGGGCCTGCCAGCCAACTGCCTGTAGCCCCTTCCCCTGGTTGGCCATGCCCCTGATGTGCCCCCACCACCCTATTCAGGGGTGTGGACAGCTGGCCCACCACCCACAGATCCTCCCCCATCTGGCCCCACCCCTGATCAGCCCCAAGCTCCTCCCCCAGACAACTCTGCCCCCAATTGCCCCCCCACACACACCAATTGGGGATGGGGCTGGCCAGTCCACTACCCACAGCCCCTCCCCATGGCTGGCCCTGCCCAATAGCCCCCCCACTTCAATTGGGAGTGGGGCCCACCAGCCAATTGCCCCAGCCCCTGCCCCCAGCTGGCCTGACCCTTATCAGGCCCTGATTGGGGCGGGCCATCCTGCCAATCTCCCACCATCTCCTCCTCCTGACAGGCCCGGCCCCGATTCACCCCAATTGAGGCCAGGTCGGCCAGACCCCATCCGTGCACAAATTCGTGCACTGGGCCTCTAGTAAGGTATATAAATGTGTAATTACTATGTTGTAAACTCTAAACAAATGCAATATTGTGTATCAACTATAATCTACACTAATAAAAGAGAAACATGGTAATTAGCGTACGACCGCTACCCTTTTCATTGGCTAATCAGTGTGTATATGCAAATTAAC
>NW_005354829.1:43101-48359 GCF_000412655.1 Myotis brandtii | reverse complement strand
GACCAGGGGCTGCACCTAGGGATTGGGCATGCCCTCTGCCACCTGGGAGCAGGCCTAAGCCAGCAGGTTGTTATCTCCCGAGGGGTCCCAGACTGCGAGAGGGTATAGGCCGGGCTGGGGGACCCCCCTCCCCCTCCGCAAGTGCACAAATTTTTGTGCACCTGGCCTCTAGTAAAAAATAAAAAACTTAACTCTTTCACAAATTGGTCTGTTTTTAACTTCTACAGTCATTCACTATATACTTTAGTCATTGAATTTCTCACTGGTATTAGAATACCAGGTTCTTTAATGATTCTGTGCCTTTCCCGTCATACCACCTAGAAGCCTCCCATTCATCCCTTAAAATACAGCTCAATAACATTCCTTCTGTGAACCCTTCCTTAATGCCTACTATTAAACACAGAACCAGGAATTATTCTCTAGGCCCTCATTTTTCTTGTTCATATCTCAAAAATATCAGTCAATCCCAAACTCTAATGTGTTTGTTATTATGACACTAGATTGTGAATTCATTTAGGCATTTATGTAATGTTTCCTGCCCTACATGAGAATGTCTCACATTTTTCAATGTTATACAGATAAGTTTTAAAAGTTTCTTTAAATATTTTTATTTTATTTTACATGTAAAGATTTAATTAACCTAGAATTTATTTTCATATGTCAGGAAGGCCTACTTATGTGTTATTGGGGATGCATAGCCAGTGCATTTATGGTCATTTATTAAGGGGTTCTTTGCCAGTGGAATTGAAATCCAATTTTGTTGAATGAAACTTTCCTTGGATCCATCTGTAGACTCTCTCATGTGCTTATATCACCTTGCTCATCTTTAAAGTATAGCTTTTGTATGAAATACTCTCGCTCATACTCTCCACTTTTTCTCTCTCTCTCTTTTCAGTCTTAGAACAGTTTGACTTTCATTTTCTACTTTTTTTGTTTGTTCTATGGGCTACTTAGAGCAGTCTTTAATTTCCAATTAATTATTTTTAGGGGGTTAGGGTGAGTCATCTTTTTTATTTTTAGTAACCCTGACCTCATTTGAAATTGATGAGTCATCTTTTAATTATTAATTTCCAAGTATTTCATAAACTATTTAGTTTAGAATTTTAAGGTAATCTATGTGACACAAACATGATTAATTTTTGTAAATGCTCCATAGGCAAAAAAGAATGCATATTTTTTACATTTATAGGTTACAAGATTTTATGGTACCAAGCTTGTTGGTGGTATTATTTAAATATTCTCTATATTTACCTATTTTATGTAATTGATGTATCATATTTTGAAATATGTGCATGTATGTTTGTACATATATTTGTATACACATACTTATATACATGTTTGTGTGTGTATGTGTGCATAACAAGATTTCACTCTGTTTTTGTGTATGTGTGTGATCTCTTTGTGTTCTAGGAATTTTGTTTTGTGTGATTGGCTCTTATGAAAGTTTATGACTGTTATATCTTTTCCATTAATTAAACTTTTTACTATTGCATAATGTCTCTCTTTTACATGTTTCATCCCTTAGCATTGAATTTTCTCTTGTCAAATATTAATATTGTCATGACTCCCTCTTTCTTGTTCTTTACATTTAATTAGATATCTTTGTCATTTTATTTTTACCATTACTTTTTCACTTTGTTTTAGAAGACTTTCCTATAATAGATAACTTTAAAAAATATTTTTATTGATTTCAGATAGGAAGGGAGAGGAAGAGATAGAAACATCAATGATGAGAGAGAATCATTGATTGGCTGACTCCTGCACGCCCCTACTGGGGATTGAGCCAATAACTCAGGTATGTGCCCTGACTGGAAATAGAACAGTAACCTTCTGGTTCATACTTCGACACTCAACCACTGAGCCACACCAGCCAGGCAATAATAGATTAATTTTTAAACACAATTTTATTTTAAATTTACTTTTAATTTTATTGTTATTTTTCCTTTCCTTAACTCTTACATATTGTTTCTTTTTTTTCATATTGTTTCTTCATTTCCAAACTTTTTTCTCACTTACTTCATATTTCTTATAAATGATTGATAAAAATTTTAAAACTCACTTATATTTTACATTTACTTAAACATGAGAATATTCTATATAGCATTTAATGTTAATTATTTTCCCCAGTGGTATTTCTGATATAATTATACTCTGTATGGGTTCCTTTTATAATTAACAACATACATTTTCAATTTAATAAGCCTACATGAGGGGTGCAGTTAGTGAATCAGAACAAGACCCATCCAACCAAGTTCACTAATCTCCAGTCATGTCTAGAAAAGCCCAAAGGAAAATGCTGCCATACTAATATAAGTACATGCAGGTTACAAAATCATAAACTAAATATTAGTTATATTTGAATGAAGTAATACAACATTTACAATTTGCTGAAACAACTTGAGAAGAAGCAACATTTAGATTTTGGTAGCCATGAATATTATGCAAGTTGTTTGCGGGTAATGAAATTTATACAGAAAAAATTTTTGCAAATCATATTTTATGTATTTATGCATTTCAACCTACATCCTATTTTTAATTAAATCCCAAGTACATTATAAAGCTCCTTTATGGAGAAAAATCTTTAATTAATAGGGGGGATGGTGTCCAAGGGCCTTAAACTTGGGAGTAGTATGGTAAGGGATTTGCACCTGGGGAAGAGATTCAAATTAATTCTTATAGAAGAGCTAGACATTATGCTTCCATTTCCAGTTGTAAAAGCAAAACTTTGAAACCACAGAGGCAAGAAAAGGTAAGGTTTGACTGATTGAACAGTAGTCAGCTATTCAATAGTGCTCTTCCTGTCCATCAGCTCATGGGGGGAGGTGGCTCCCTGGTGATTGCACCAGAGCATTCTACAAAATATTTGCTAGAAAATATTTGCTTTGACTCTATCTACAATAGGTCAGGGACCTCAAGGTTGCACGCCTACATAAACTGTTGCAAAACTGCTTTGAAAGTCTATCCTTTTGAGAGATAAAGCAAATGTAGCAAACAATTGGTAAAGCTAGGTGAAGGACATCCAGGTATTCATTAAACCATTCCTGTTATTTCTCTGTAAGACTGAAACTTCTTAAAATAAAAAGTTATCGGAGAACTATAATTCAGTCAGTATACAAAATGAAAAACATACTGCTTATTGGTCACATATTGGTTGGCAAGAGAAAGGGCATAGTGGTTAATATTGGTGTCAGTTAACACTTGTTGCATAAGCATATGACTATCCCAGTCTAATCACTTAGGAAATAAAATACTTGAATAAGCAGAGGGTAATATCATGTTACTGATTGCTATCTTATATACAAAAAGAATGGTTAAGAATTCATATAAAAGATGATTATGCCAATATAAAGTTGAGGAAAGGACGTAAAAGATAATTCTCAAAAGAAGATAGACAAATGATCATTAAACATATTAAAATCTCTTACTTGCACTAGTAATTAAAATATGAAAATTGAAGCAATTGTCAATATTTTAATCATAACATTTAGCAGTAGTGAGGGAGAAAAAAAATTCTGAGTGCCAAAGATAAATTGATATTATTTTTCTGGAGAGTTATTTGAATAGCCAAAACCCATTATTTTCTTCAGAAATTCTGCTTCCAGAAGGAAATAGATAATAATATTTATTATATATTATACTTATATGTGTGAATGTGTGTGTGTGTGTGTGTGTGTATGTGTATGTATAAAGGTCAAAGTAGAAAGATGCTAACTTCAGTATTATCTTTATTAGAAAAAGTTCAAAAAATCTAAATGTCAAATGATAAAGATTTTTTCAAAAAATTAGAGTACATTCACATGATGGAATATTATATGGTCATTAAAAGCATATTATAGAAAATAATAGGAAATATGAAATAACATGGAAAAATGTTCATGACACAATGTGATAAATTCAGGTACTAAAATATGTACAGGAAAACAAGACAAACATAAACCAAAATATTAGCTGCTTCTCTATTAGTGTTGAAATTATAAGCATATGTCTCTCCCATTCTAATCACTTAGGAAATGAAATACTTGAATAAACAGAGGGTAATATTGTGTTACTGATTGTTCTATTTTTTCTATATTTCCTAAATTTTTGCAAATAATATGCACTGCTTTCATGATCTAAAACCATATTTGTGTTGTTGAAATAAACATAAATAATTACATTTGATAGGGTTAGCCATAATTATGCACCAATACACGGCGACTTGGTGCGGAGTTGAGCTCCAGGAATCTCAAGAGGGACCATGAAATCACTAGCCTCAGTGGGTAGAGGGATGGAATTCAGACATTAACTTCAGCTCTATGTAAAAATGGTAGATAGCATCTATACCTTAAAAAATCTAATAGTCCAACCTGGAGAATCATCTGAGGCTGAGGGGGCACCGGAGTAGAAATAGTGGTTCCAGCATTTGGAGATCATGTGGTTAAACGCCAGTCAAATCTTCAACATAGACAGTGGTCACCAGTGAAGTCACAGTAATTTCAAAGATGATCACTTGCTCTACATACTGTCTCAAGGCCACCATATGAGTGAAAAAAAGTGCTAGATAAGAAAAACGGGAGTCTCAGGTAAATGCAAATGTACCCTGGATCAGTTGTTCCAAAATTCAGCCAGAGATCAGAATCTCTTGGGGACATTAATTTTAAAATACAGACTCTTAGGTTCTTCCCATGTAAAGACTGATGCGTATACAAGGTTTATACAAGGAAAATTGTATTTTAAATAAGCTCTGCAGGTTTTCTCCATCAGCGTACATAATATTTGGTGTTAATGCTTAAACGGAAATGCCAGTTGACTGGGGTCACATCACATCATCCACACTTCTGCCCCATGTGGGGCAATTCCTTTGGTACATTGGTGAGCTGTTTTTCTTGATTCCTGAATGCAGAGGAACTGGAAGTCTACATCCCAAGCACAGATATTTTTTATAGTTTGTTACATACTTTCAGTCTTAATTACGTAATAAAATACATTATACTTCTCATACCATAGTGTGGGATTAGTGATTTTCAATTCATCTTTTTTCATTATCTTCAAAAAAGGCAAGTTCATCTTTTTAGAAACTGTTATATATTCTAAGTAGGGGACACTCCCTTTTTATTATATTCAAAATTGTGATGCTTGAAAGGGCAATTATCACATATGTGGCATTTCTTAGCAAATGATATCTTTTTAAAAATATATATACATATTTTATTGATTTTTTACAGAGAGAAGGGAGAGGGAGAGGGAGAGAGAGAGAGAGAGAGAGAGAGAGAGAGAGA
>NW_005354829.1:37522-42991 GCF_000412655.1 Myotis brandtii | reverse complement strand
ATTGATTTTTTTACAGAGAGGAAGGAAGAGGGTTAGAGAGTTAGAGAGTTAGAAAGTTAGAAACATCAATGAGAGAGAAACATGAATCAGCTGCCTCCTGCACACCCCGCACTGGGGATGTGCCCGCAACCAAGGTACATGCCCTTGACTGGAATCGAACCTGGGACCCTTGAGTCCACAGGCCGACGCTCTATCCACTGAGCCAAACCGGTTACGGCAGAAAATGATATCTTAAGAAGGCTTATTCTTTCTAGAGATCTAGATAGTACATATTACCCAAAAGTGGTCTCTGTGCTCCTGCAACTTGTACGTTAACTGAGAATTGACCATCAGATTACCTACTACAAAATCTGTGGCTTTGCCCTAGATGGTTTGGTTCAGTGGATAAAACATTGGCCTATAGACTGAAGGGTCCCGGTTCAATTCCAGTCAAGGGCAGATGCCTGGATTGCGGGCTCGATCCCCAGTAGGGGGCATGCAGGAGGCAGCAGATCAATGATTCTCATCATTGATGTTTTTAACTCTCTCTCCCCCTCCCTTCCTCTCTGAAATCAATAAAAATATATTTTTAGAATTTTTATGGCTTAACTTTAAGTTCTAGGAATTCTTTAGATCCTCTGTGAGTGTGTACAGGGGCTGAGGGACACTGCCCTTTTATTGGGCTCTTGCCATCTGCCATCCAGGATTCAGTAGGCTTTTGCTACAGTTAGCCCTCATACAACAGGTCTACTTTCAATATTTTGCATATTGAATTTCTGTCTGAGCCTTTATTGGAAAACTAGAGGCCTGGTGCACAAAATTCGTGCACTGGGGGGTGTGGTTCCCTCAGCCCAGCCTGCCCCTCTCACAGTCCGGGAGCCCTCAGTGGATGTCCTACTGATGGCCACAGTCTGGCAGCAGAGGATTGGAGCAGACATCCTGTGTGTGTGTGTGTGTGTGTGTGTGTGTGTGTGTGTGTCCCTACTGGGGGTCTTCCCCCAGCCACATTGGAGGCTCAGAGCAGGCTGTGTGTGTGTGTGTGTGTGTGTGTGTGTGTGTGTGTGTCTGCTGGGGGCCTGCCCCCAGCCACACCATGGAGGCTTGGAGCAGGAGCCCCTCTGTGTTGATCTCTCAGGCTCCTGGCCTCCACTGCATGTTGTACTCTCCCTTGAGCTATGGCCAGGATGGGGGTGCTGCTTGCAAGCTGGGCTTTCCTGCTCCCGGATCGCCATGGCAACTGGGGAGCAGTCAAAGTTTGGGGCTGCCCGCAGGCCAGGCTTGCTTTCCTGCTCCTGGATCCTCATGGTGACCGGGGAGAAGGCACAGCTGGGCTTGCTTTCCTGCTCTCAGATCAGGCCCAGCTGGGGGCTGCCCTCAGGCCAAACTTGCTTTCCTGCTCCCGGATCAGGCGCAACTGGGGCCTGCCTACAGGCCACACTTTTCTACTTACCGATGGCTGGATCACCACAGTGACCCAGGGCCCAGTGGCACTTTTCAGCTCTCCAATAGTCATAGGGTCCCAGCTGGGGGCTGCCCTCAGGCCAAGCTTGCTTTCCTGCTCCCGGATCAGGCGCAACTGGGGGCTGCCTACAGGCCACACTTTTCTACTTACCGATGGCCGGATCACCACAGTGACCCAGGGCCCAGTGGCACTTTTCAGCTCTCCAATAGTCATAGGGTCCCAGCTGGGGGCTGGGCTTAGCAGTGCGGGGTTTAGGTGGCACGGGGGTCCGGGCTGGGGGCTCAGGTGGCACACAGGGGTCCTGGCTGGGGGCGGGGCTTATGCCCCACTGCCCAGGGCTGCACATGGGGCCCGGATGGCAGCTCACGCTGTCCCGCCCTGCCTGTAGTATAGGATAGAGGCCTGGTACACGGGTAGGGGCCGGCTGGTTTGCCCTGAAAGTGTCCCGGATCAGGGTGGGGATCCTGCTTGGGTGCCTGGCCAGCCTGGATGATGGGCTGAAGGCTGTTTGCAGCTGGTCACACCCCCTTCAGGGTGGGGGTCCCCACTGGGGTGCCTGGCCAGTCTGGGAGAGGGCCTGAGAGCCGTTTTCAGGCTGGAGGGCAACTTAAGCTCCCAGCCTCTCCTTTTTTTCTTTTTTTTTATTCTGGGATTTATTTACCTTCTATAGCTGTCACTGGAGCTGAGAGCCGGCTCTAGCTCTGAGGGCTCAAAGCAGGTTTCTGGGTCTGTTTGGCTTCTATAATTGAAACGTGGCTGCCGGCCGCCATCTTGGTTGGCAGTTAATTTGCATATCCTGCTGATTAGCCAATGGGAAGGGTATCGGGGTTATGGTCAAATTGCATGTTTCTCTTTTATTAGATAGTATGGGTTCTGTATATTTTAATAAGGGTTACCCAAGATTGTTTTCAAATCCAAATTTATGAAAATCAGCCTTTCTGAGAGACTGATGATTCTGGAATCACAGATGAGTAAGAGCTCATTACCAGTAGAGGAGGAAGGTATGTGCCACAGATAAATTGCAGTTAAAGTGAGGCTTGAAAACAAAGAGCAATTTGCTAGAGGAATTGGGGGAAAGACACTGTTATCAATGAGGGCATCATGTAAAAGAGCCTGACCTTTCCTGGAATGGTGAAAAATTCACTATGACAAGAATGTAGATGGATAGGGAAGGGGGTGGGGTGGGGGTGGAGGACAGTGCTGGGACTATTTTCACTCCCAGTTATGGAATTTGGACTTAAAATTTAGATAATAAGGAAATAACATTAAGCAGGAAAGTAACTTGGTCAGAATTTTTTGTTATTAAGACAATATATGTGGTAACTGAGTAATAGACAATTATAGCTAGGGGTAGAACAGAACTATGGCAGGGAAGCCAGGTTAAAAGTTGAAGTTGGATTTGGTGAGGAATTAAGAGTGTGACAACATTTCCATGATTTAACAACCTTTGCTGAGATGTAACGGTCAAGAGGATGAACTTCAGGACCATAAGTTTCCATGAGAATCAATGGCAGTTATGCTAAGCTAAGGAAAAGAGGGCCTACGGTCATAGGGTTGCCAAGGACAGTTGGAGTAAAGTGATGGGAGAATTGAAGGGGAAAAAAAATTTGAGTTCATACATTCATTTCTTATGGAGACATAGAAAAACCAAAAATCCACTTCTACTTTCATTCTGGTGTAGCTATGTAAAAAACCAAAACCAAATTGAGGCCAGTAAGCCTAACTTCCCCTAATGAGGGACAATAATCAACTACTGCTTCCTACCTTACTATTTTCCCCCCAAAAGAAGCCAAATGGTGAAGGCTTGATCCTAATTGTCCTCTTGGGAACTCTGATCCCAAAGTCCAGTTAGCTGACAGAGTAGTGGTTTTCCATGGGACAGTGAGATTTTGAATCTTCAAATGTTCAGTGCCAGTTTATGAGCTATTTGAGATTGTGAATGCTTCTCTTCTCCTAAAAGTTCAAAGCCTAAGTCATTGGCCACGTGGATTACAAAATAAGAAAACAGTACTTTATTGCAACAGGGACTAGCTTAGTTGATAATTTTTTTTTTGAAAGTTTTCTGTGGCAGACCTTACATAAATAAACAGAGTTTTCCAAATGGACTTTTAAACATAAGCTTTTAGGTTGCCTCATAGTTTTTCTACAACAAGGATAGAAAATTCCTCTTCCTAACTTGAAACTTTTCATGATCAACTGGAATTGAAATTCTGAGCACCCACTATCCACAACTGTCCTTTTAGTTGCTTCTTGGGGAGCAATATAAATGAAGAGCACAAAAGAAAATGGTGTCCTAATTTTAATGCCACTTATCCCAAATACTTTTTTCCAAAAAGTCACACTCACAGCCTTTTGACAGTTTTAAAGGGATATAATGTATGAAATAACATTTCAATGACGTAGTATACAAAAATGTTGTTACACACGGAAGAATAAAAATCTATGTTTTGGGGACTATTACTGTGGGAAAAAGGGCCTGATCTTCATAGACATCTTCTTCATTGAATACCAGGATCCCTTCCAGTTCATCCAGACTACTCCATCATCTGTGCCGTGTTTTGCCATGTCCCAGCTGTACTGTCCACCCCAGTAGTATCTGCCATTTGGATTGGCTGCATGACATCTATTATACCACCATCCACCACCATCCTCTTTAGAGCACTGTTTCGCGGGATCTGCATTTACCCTGGAAAGAAATGTGTTTGGGGTTATTACAACTACAGAGTCGTCCAGTTAATTCCATCCAAAACACCCACAAAGGATGCTGTGTGCTGTGCCCCTTTCCTTTAGTTCTATGAATAAAGTCACCCCAATACACCAAAGACCTTCTCTGCCCTATGGCAAAAAAGAGAGAGAGAGAGAACTGGGTCTCTGTGACAAATTCATCTGCATTTGTTACTTTATACTGAAATGAGAGATTTCAGATCCCTTAATATTAGAGAACTCTGAAGAACAAAATGAGGGTTTCAATATACACATTCAAATATAGAGACATAAAAATGGATTTAAATAATCAGTATTCAGAAGGCACACGTGTTCTAATCCCAGCTCTATTTTTCATAGTTGTGTGACTTGGGATAAATTACTTAATCTCTCTAAACTTCATTTGTCAAATGAGAATCAAACTGGCAACTGTATCAGGATGGTACAGAAAGAGCTTACTTCAGTGGCTGATACATGTGGTAACCACCCAAGCAATGAGAGTTATTAACATTAGCTATCATTAATGATCCCAAGTAAAAAATATCAGTGGTGGCTTTTACAGCAGGAAGGAAGAACCCAACACATACCAGCCATCATTGTCTCTGTCGTACGTGCTGAAGAACATGCTGTTGTGAATGGTCATGGTTTTGTTTTCTCCCACCAGTTGAGAAGCTCCATCCATGAGGGCATTGCCAGCTGTCCCCTTATATTTGTCCACTGAGATTTGATACTTCCTGGCTTCGTTCTGTATAGTGAATCCTCCGTAGCGTGCCTTTACCTTAGCTCCTTTCCAGTCCTCCATTTCAATCAGAAGTTCTGTGGGTCCCATGTTGGTAAGCTGGCTAATTTTATCATTGCCAAGCCAATACTCACCTAAAGGAAAAATAAAACAAAATCTCACCAAAAACACAACCTTAGAAACTAAAAACTTCCTTTCTTCCCTTATCTTTCACACTCGTTTCATAAATTCTTCTTAACCTCCTAAAATGCCTAAACACAGATTCCCAACACTGTGTTTTTATAAATGAAAGAAAAACCATTGTAAGTAGAATGATATTATTTTGTACTCTCAGTTTTTTACCTGGTAGGCCACAATATTTTTTCCCTTCGTCATTGGTTGCAATATTACCAAATCCTTCTTTATATGGATTCCATTTCCTGCCAAAGTCAACACTACCATCTTGACGATTCTGAATTACTGTCCACCCTTTGGGGCAAAGAAAGGAAGAAAAAACAACACATATTAAACAGTAATAAATAATGCCACTTTGAGGGAAATGTCTGAATACTTTGGCTATTTAATTTATTTTATTCCCACTTATATT
>NW_005354829.1:28473-37385 GCF_000412655.1 Myotis brandtii | reverse complement strand
ATATATATATATAATAAGGAAATAAATATAAGAAGAAAACTCTTAAAATCTTTAAAAACTACAAGTGCTTTATATTACTCCGAATTGTGAATCATAGATTTTTTTTTATAACTTTTAAAATGTCAGATTGAATTCCAAATCAAATGGCCTAGTGTTGGTTATGCTAAAGCTAGGTTTTATTTGCTAGTATTTTGTGGTATCAAAATAATTACGGAATAATAGATCAATAACTACCCTATACTTACCTCCACCTTCAGTGTTCATGTCACAGTACACTCGATATGGTTTGATAGAAGTGTGAGGCTGAATGAGATACAGCTCAGATGTTTCACCTCCATTCCTGACAATTTCCTCACATTCTGCAACCATAAAGAAACATCATATTCAGGGAACTACAGCATAGTTACTTGGTCTTTAGTCACTAACTTTATAATTACAGAGGTTCCTGAGAAATATTTTATTTTAGACTTTTGAGAATGTATTATAGAAATTGAATCTTCCTTTTACTGAAAATCAAACTCAGTTTTGAGTTCTATCTTCTAAGGAGATGAAAAAGCCCTTCTCTACCTTTTGTGTCCTGGGATATCTGCCAGATATAAACTGCCAGAACACCTGGGAGGAAGAAACTCCTGCATCTATTCACTGTTCTGCCATCTCTTCAAGCAAGGTTCATATACATGTGGAGCTAGTACCATCATGCACTACATCCAGCTCATCAAAACCTTGCAAATACGTTAGGCTACATCAGACCACAGCATACTAGGGATGTGGATCTGTGGGGCAAATCCACTGGGCTTTTATCAGTTTCCTTATTTTTAGAGAGTGTGAGTTCTTCTGGAACGCTCCAGAAATATGTTTATTAACCAGTTACCTTTTCCAGACACCACAGGAATATTGCAACTGACAGTGCAGGGGACGCGGCAGTATTCCATCTGAGCTGACACATCAGATTCTAATTTTTGTATTTTGCTTCTCAAGTTTTCCAGGATTGAACGGAGTACACGAAGGTTGGTCGGGATATTACTATTCATGGACTCATCTATAAATACTCGGCGTGTTTCCATCTCTGAGGTGTACTCCTGTATTGCATTTTCATTTTCTGGAAAAATGAAATTATGTAGGAATGATTCACATTGTCTCCCGAGAAACTGAAATTATTCAGGCATACAATTGTGGTTTGAGTTTTCTGAGAATAAATGAATGGACACTGAATGACCATCAGGCAATGATGATGTGCAGTTGTACTTGGGGAAAATTATTTGGCTCATGGCATATGCAAATTAACAAATATTCTAGCTACTATCGCAGTAACTTAGCTCAGCTGTAAGCTAAAAATATGCTTAAAAATAAATACAATAGGTGGTTTATTTCTTTGGTGAGGAAAAATAGGAGAAAGTAGTATTTAGAACTTCAGACAGCAAATGTTAAATAAATAAATGCTAAATTTTTACTCTGTGAATATTGTTTTCTGAGCCACAAGTTTCTTATGGCTAAAAATGAGGATGCATAGAAAAATTTTTCATAGAAAGTCATCCTTGCTGAATGAAAATTGTGCTTGTCTGACAAATTGCACATGAAGGTGACTACGTGAGAACCTCAGGGTAACCAGACCCACACTGAAAGATGGTGTATGCTGCTTCAGCTAATCCAGAAATGTTCATCTTCTCACAATCGTGCATTCCCATGGCAATCTAACAGTCCCAAACGTTCAACAGAATTGAACAGAAAACACAAGTATATATACCTTTTACTTGCCTCTGCTTCTTTTCCCATATCTCTTTGAGCACAGTCACAGAGTTAAAGGTGGTAGAAGAGGTGCTGGATATAGACTCCACATTGTTATTTAACTCATTTACTTGGTTTCTCACTGGTCTTTCTTGTCTTACCAAAGTTTCTTGCAACTGACATCCTGTAGGACACAACACTCCCTGCAAACAGTGAAAATATCAGGCATTATATGAAGAATTTGAGTTACAGATACTTGTGAAAATAGCACATAGTGAAAAGTCAATGATATCATTAGCCAATATAAAAACTTGTCATTTGATTTTTCTTAACATAAGACCAGAAATTCAAGAGTTGTCATCCTATTATGATGAAGATTAAAAATAGTCCTTACCACAAAATACATGTAAATATAAATGTAATAAATAACTGAAAATTTTCTCACCCAAACAAATGAAATGGGCAAAATTCAAAGTTAAAGGCAACACCCATGTGTCCTCATTTGTAATCTTGGGCCCAGACAAAAAAACAAAAACAAAAACAAAAACAACAACAACAACAAAAACCCCTAGAAAGAAATCCTCAACCAAAGGCTCAATTTGTTTATGTTTTATATTTATTTCCAAAATAAACAAAATAACAACAGTGGCGACATGGATCAATGGAACATTAGGAAGCCAACATGAACATGGAGGCTTTTCATGCACAGAGAGCTCAGGGCACTCACCATGTCTGGGTCACCATGAAGACAGCCCCCAGCATCAGGGGGTTTTCTTTCCACTAGCCCTTGTGCGGCAGGTGCTTTGGCCGGACGAGCACGATACCCATCTCCACCGATGGGAGGTTGGACAGGTCTCAGGCTGGGAGCCTCTTCTCTCCCGCGATCACGGGGTCGGTGACCACGGGCATCAACATCGCTCTGCAGAGAAACAGGGTGAAATAAAATGTAGAGTGTTATAGAAGATTTGAGATGTAATGATTCCAACATCCTCATTTTATAATTTAGGTTATCACACAACTGATGACTTGCTTAAGGTCCATCAGCTGCATTAGTTGGTAAATCAATAGGTGGCTTAGGTCTCTTCAGTAACAGCAGAAAGAAAAACTGTGCAAAAAGCTGTTGTATCTCAGGTAGTTTTTAAAAAGAGGCTGTAGAATAAAGCTGCATCATATTATGAATAGTAATTATCTTAGATCCATGATATCTATACATGGGAAGACACAAAATATTGAGAAATCTATATTTTCAGGAAGAATAAATATTCTCAAGCTACTTGGATTACTAAATTCCTATAATTATCATTAATCATTTCCCCAAGTTTAGTTTTTATGAATTGATGATTAATTTGGATAACCCCTATATAAAAATACCCTAAAGCAATATGGATTTATTCCTTATAAGTCAACCCTTGACTCCAATATGTTTGAAGAGGAAAAAGGCACTCTGAAGCCAGACTGCTTGGCTTGACCCTACTAACTCCTAACTATAAGATCTTGGGCAAGTTACTTTATTGGTGCCCATTTTCTTATCTGTAAAATAGGAATAATAGTAGTTAGATCTGTAAGATTTAAATGATTCATTGCATAGGATACCCTCAGAAGAATACCTGGCATAAAGTAAGTATTCATTATTATTTTTATTGCAATCACACATAATTGGTACTATAGTTTAAGTGGCTTGTCCACTACTAATCCCAATTTTCTTCCTATCTCCTATCAACAAAAGTATTTGATAAGCCATTCTAATGAAATTTCTTAAATGATTTCTTTATCAAACAACAAGACTTTTTTCATATTTAAAATGATTCTTAAGGTTTGTGCATTGTGATTAAAATTATTTGTTAACTTAAAAAATATTACATTAAAAGATAATGAAGTGGAAAGCATGCATTGCAATATAAAAAGGGTTGACTTGAATTAACTATATTATCATACACTCTTGGCCAGTTATTGTACCCTTTCAGGCTTAATTACAAATTAGCAAAAGATTTGTAACAGAGACTAAGCTTTTTTGTTAGTTTGTGAGCCTGGAAGTCATTCACTGACTCTATTTGGAATTTTACTGTCATTTACTCATTAAGTTATTATATTTAACATTTAGTTGGAGAGTACTAGGCTTTCAATCCAGACAGGTTGGTTCCTGATTCCCCTGCTTAATTTCTGGACTTAAACTATAATATCTGTTATGTGTGATGGCAATAAAAATAATAATGTGTGAAGGTATGGGGAAATATACATATTGCATTTCAAAGATGTGGTCTCTCTGTCAGAGCTGGTCTGTTCTAAGGAATTTTATAAAATGTAATTCATTTATATATTGCAAATCAATTTATAACAGAAGGAAAATACTTTTTTTTCATTACATAGTGCTATTAGAGAGGTAGCATTGATGATCTAGCTTTATAGAGAAAAAGAAATAAAAAATATTTTTAAAATTTATATGTCTCTGTAGGGATCAGTTTGTGAGCAAGAACGTCAAAATGCTTAGCCAAGTACTTTACAAATTCTTGACACTTTTCTTATGTAATGCAATTAACCAGACAAGAATGTTTTTGTATGTACAGCTTGATAATTAGATCACTTAGGTGCACTTCCAATTCAACAAATGATTCAAAATTAATCATGTCGTTTAAACATCATTGTGTACTTTTCTTTCTAGTGTGACGTGTAAAAAATCAATAAAATATATTTTTTAAAAAATACCAATATGGTGATGTAAAAAAAAAAAGAAAAGAAAAGAAAACCTAAACTAGTAACTTGTCTCTGTAGGGATCAGTTTGTGAGCAAGAAAGTCAAAATGCTTAGCCAAGTACTTTACAAATTCTTGACATTTTTCTTACGTAATGCAATTAACCAGACAAGAATATTTTTGTATGTACAGTTTGATAATTAGATCACAGTTTGAATATTATATCACCATGTGTTTAATAGACATCAATTCAACAAATGATTCAAAATTAATCATGTTGTTTAAACATTATTGTGTACTTTTCTTTCTAGTGTGACAATGCTGTTATATACGAGAAATTTGATCCATTTTGATATTAAAATTCTTTAAGTATTCATTTGCCTAAATGCATTTCTGTATTTTTGATATCTTCAAACCTACAGGAATAAATCAGCGAAGATAGTACTTGAGGAAAACTGTCGTACAAATGAATAAATCGAATTAGGAAGCATATGAAAATGTACAAATGAATAAATCTGGGCTATATGTTTCATAATCATTAATAATAACAATAAATGCTACCTATTATTTAAATTTTTAATTTGAAAAGAAAAATATTTCATTTTTCTATCACTGCACTTGATGTATTATTCCACTTTTAGATTTGGTTTGTAATTTTCATTCACAAATAGCCAGCAATTTCAGGAGTTATATATGACCCTTCTTCACTAAAGAGAACCTATCTACCACAGCTATTTACTTTTAAAATACTGTTCTTTTGTTATTTTATAGTCTGCAAAATCTTCAGATTTTTGTTCTCATAATTTAGTAATGTGTTGCTAGAACTAAACAAAATTCATAGTACTTGGGATAACAACAAGTGAGAAAAACACATCTTACCTTAGTTGTGGTGTCATCTTCTTCCTGAGAAAATGAAAGTGATAAACCAGAAAACAAGAAATTATTATTTCGTTTTTATATAAGAAATACTATGTAACATTCTTTAAATAAAATAGGTCCCTGAGATTGATAGTTCCATTTCATAACTAAAATAGACATTAATCTCATTCAAATATATATTCCATATGATTATGATTGTTATTTTACATTAATAATATTAGTAATAATATAAAAATAAATTTTAAAAAGTCACCTCAGAGTTATAGTGGGACTGAACTACAAGAGCACATAATAGTAGCAGTAATAGATGTTTCATGATTTAAAATTTTTGGAAGTCCCAAGAAACCGTCCTTTGCTTGTGAACTTAACTGAGAGTTCTTCAATTTATATATACCTGAATCCTCTGTTGGGTATGACTTTAGAAATGGTTACCTTCCTTAGTTAATATTTAATATTTTTGTACACTTGTGGGCTGAACCATTTTACCACTTAAGCAACATCTTCCCAGCAAGACTTATTTACTCGTCATTCAACTATTCTCTGTTGACCAAATTTAGAAATACCAAAGTTCTTCTTCAATTCATTTAATTGGACAATATGATGGGAAATTAGGACATTCCTAAAAGAGATGTGTATCACATTTCCTGTAAATTAATGTGTGAGGAAAAATATTTTTAATCCAAGCACAAACAACTAGACCTACTCACAAGGCATCCACTACCATTGTGAGCTCACTAAAGGTACAGCATAAATGCTTATGTTTTGAAGAAATCATGTAATTCGGTTTTAAAAGAAGCCATTAAAATCAATAATAATATTATATCACCATGTGTTTATTAATAGACATTAATCAGAAGAACAAAATTACAATTAATACATATGCTGTGATAGATAAACATCAAAAAGAAATGTCTTGCCCGGTCAGCATTGCTCAGTCATTGAGCATCGACTTATGAACCAGGAGATCATGGTTCAATTCCAGTCAGGGCCCATACCAAGATTTCAGCCCTGGTTGGTGTGCAAAAGTGAAGTAACTGATCTATGTTCCGCTCTCTCTCTCATTTCCTCTCTCTCTAAAAAGCAATATAACATGTCCTTAGGTTAAGATAAAAAAAAAAAAGTCTTGTCTTCTATTTTGCTCTGACCAAATTTCATATTTTGTCCTTTCTTAAGTTAAAATACTCAACAAATTCTAAACATTATTAAGATAATTAGTAGATTACAGATACCCAGGTCAAAATCATTATTACAGTGACTAGATACATATTTGACATTTTAGTTATATTATATTATACTAGAGGCCTGGTGCCCAAAATTCGTGCACTGCGGGCGGGGGGGGGAGGGGGGGTCCCTCAGCCTAGTCTGCGCCCTCTAGCAGTCCAGGAGCCCTGGGAGGATATCCAACTGACGGCTTAGTGGGCCTAAGCCATCAGTTGGACATCCTTAGCATTGCCACAGAGGTGGGAGAGGCTCCCACCACTGCCGCTGTGCTTGCCAGCATGAGCCCGGCTTCTGGCTGAGTGATGCTCCCCTTGTGGGAGCACACTGACCACCAAGGGGCAGCTCTTGTATTGAGTGTCTGCCCCCTGGTGGTCAGCGCACATCATAGTGACTGGTCATTCCACCATTCAGTCATTTGCATATTAGCCTTTTATTATGTAGGATATGCTGTAGATGAGGCCCCCTAGAACCATAGAAATGCCAAAAATTCACTGTTAACTCATTCTCGAATTGCCCCCACTTAAAATCAAATTGCCCCACCCCACCGTGGTGCATGTGCTGCACCTTGGGAACCACTGGGCTTGACACTTTTCCTCTCTGAGCTTCATTTCTGAATACATTCGCATCTACCATGGGAATTGTAATCTCTTCTCCGCCTACCTCACTGGGTTGACATGAGGAGGTTCTGAGCTAATAAACCTAGAAATGTTTCATCAAGTAAGTGATGTGTAAATGGGAAGGGATTGTTATTTTTAAGCCCAGGGTACCCTCGCAGGTAGCAGGTGCTGATTAGGGGAGGAGGGCATGATTGTTTCCTGGGACTGTAGCTATGGAAGCTTTGCAGAGGGTTCCACAGGCCTTGGAGGGGTGGGCTCTGGCCAGCATCCCTGTAGCGGTGGTCATCCCTGGAGGCGCTGGTGGTGAGCAGGGAGCTAGGAGGGGTGCTAGGGGGGCAGCAAGGCTGAAGGGGGAGTAACTGTCAAACCTTCCCACTTGGCGCCATTCTTTAAATTGTATGTGGCTGTTTTTCAGCTATACCTGCTCAGGGCGGGGCTCCAATCTCCTGGCGGGGTGGGGGCCAGGCCAGGGTGGAGCCAGGCGGGCTAGGAGGGCAGGTTTAGCAGTGCCCCCTGCGAGGTTCAGCACACTTCTGCTATGGAGACAGCGCTGCTGCACAGGCCTGGCTCCACCCAGGTCTGGAGTTGTAAGGAGGAGAGGCGTGCCCAGCCCCAGCGGAGGGTGGCCGGCAGCAGTGGGTCGCGCACCCCGGGTGCCTCAGGGGTGCTGACAGGTGGTTGCTGGTGTGCTATTGTTGTGGGCGCCCCTGGCAGGGATGGCAGCAGAAGAGATCGGGAGTCAGAAGGTGTAGGCTGCAGCTACCCCCGAGGCTGACTCTTCTCCCCATCCAGTCAGCCCCCCGTCCCCCTGGGGGTGCAGGGGCTGGGGTAGGGTGTCTGTCCATCCCCCCGGAGGTGCGGGGTTTGGGGTAAGGTGTCCGTGCAGGGGGATTGGAAGAGCTCCCCGTGGCTGCTTCCTCTTCCTTCTTTGCAGTCCGGGCTCCTGTCAGGCTCTCTCCTCAGACCCCCTGGAACTTGGCTCCAGCCGCTCGCCACGTGCTGCGTGCGAATCAGTATGCAAATTGGTCATTACGGGGACACCGTAAGGGCAATTAGCTTATTACCTCTTTATATGTATAGATTATAATAGGGGCCCAATGCAAGAATTTGTGCACCTTGTGAAAGGAACTGTGGGTTATGAGTCTGTGCTGAGCACAGGGGCAGGTCTCGGCCCATCCTCCATGCCCCTGCTTGGCTCCTCCCGCCACGACCTCTGGTCTCCTCCCTGCCAGCAGCCCTGCTCCCACCACCGCCACTCCCACATGATGATGGTGCTGGCCCTGCTCACATCCATTGATGGTGTGAAGCCATTGGGGCCAGCGCCAGCAGCAGATGTGAGTGGTGACTGCTGCCCCGATTGCCCCTCAGAAGCAGGGGGAGATGGAGAAGCCCTCAGGGGCAATTGGGGCCAGCAGCCGCCACTTGCACCTGCTGATGGCGCCAAGCGATTAGGGCAGGAGCTGGGTGCCGGCAGCAGGTGTGAGTGCCGGGTAGGACCGCGACGCACGGGAGCAAAGAATTTTCAGTAGCCACCAGAGGCTTGCCCTGATGACAGCGACTGGTGCCCCGCCTTGATCTGGCACCCCCACTCATCTGCTCCACCATCCCGCTGTGGCAGATGCCCACCATGTTCCGCGCTCTGCCACCTGCTGCCAATGCCCACCATGTTCCAGGCACACCCCCTGTTGGTCAGCGCACATCATAGTGATCAGTTGTTCGGTTATTCTGCCATTCGGTCTATTTGCATATTAGGATATTATATATATATATAGATAATGTTT